>NC_090261.1:69135035-69150035 GCF_037325665.1 Littorina saxatilis
GTAAACGTCCACGAAATGAACTCCGTCTGAGCTGCGAGTGAACCCACCTGCGGTGTTCAATGTTATTTCTGATTTGGAAATTATGCAAATTTTTCCGTGCTTGTAGTAAAAGAGACTAAATTAATACCCATTGATGCTTCGTAGGCTAAGATTAAAAGGAAGACAAGCCATAATGGAATTAATAACATGTTTGTATGGATTGAAAGAAACAGGTAATAATAGGCACGGGAAAATTGGTAGTAGTATGGCAACAGTAAGTTTGGGGATTACAACGAAACATTTCTACTTGAATCAATGAAATATTTGCGTGTGGGGTTGTTTTTCAAATAGAAAAGTAAAAATAGTTGCGAAAAAATTAGTGGCATGAAGGCAGTTGTGGTTTTGCGCTTAACGCAGGCTCACAGAATGACACATGGTCACAACGAAAAATTGACTCCATGCATATCTTTTTTAAACGAAAAGCCTTGTACACACACACACACACACACACACACACACACACACACACACACACACACACACACACACACTCACACACACACACACACACACGCACACACACACACACTAACCCACACAGATACACACACTGATACTCACACACACACACACACACACACACACACACACACACACACACACTCAAAAGACGAGGTGATGTCATTGTGCGTCAGATGAACACCCGACACCTCCATTCAATCTAACAGCAGTCCAGCTTGAATCTTATCAAAATTTTGTTATCAATTTCTTACACGACCGGGGAATATATGCATGACTCATGACTTTTGCATGTCACTGCATTATGTACACTGCATAATATGAAATAGAATATACTTAATGCGGAATCACTGAGTCTACCATTCTTCAGACAGTTAGCACTGTGGATTTGTTTGCTTGTTTGTTATCTCTGTCTGTCTGTCTGTCTCTGTCTATCTCTGTCTCTGTCTGTCTGTCTGTCTGTCTGTCTGTCTGTCTCTCTCTCTCTCTCTCTCTCTCTCTCTCTCTCTCTCTCAGTCACACACACTGTCTTTAAGTCTCTGTCCGTCTGTCTGTTTATCTTTCTCGGTGTGTGTGTGTGTGTGTGTGTGTGTGTGTGTGTGTGTGTGTGTGTGTGCGCGTGCGTGCGTGCGTGAATGTGTGTGTGTGCGTGTGTGTGTGCGTGCGTGCGTGTGTGTGTGTGTGTTCGTCTGTGTGTGTTTGTCTGTCTGTCTGTCTGTGTCTGTATTAATTGTTTTCGATTTCAGTGCTGCTCAGCCACGAATTGACTTCTTCCTCCACTGCCTAAATGATCCTCTCTTTATGAATCGTCCAGGCAAATGTTATGACCCTATAGTTAGGCCGTAGGGCTCATCCAGCGAAACCCCCCCCCCCCCCCCTAAATTAAGACTTCCTCCTTTTTAAGACCTTGATTTTTCACATTTTCTGTTCACACCATCTGTTAATTTACTCACATTTTAAGACTCCCTCCTTTTTAAGACCTTGATTTTTCACATTTTCTGTTCACACCATCTGTTAATTTACTCACATTTTAAGACTCCCTCCTTTTTAAGACCTGATTTTCTCAGATTCTTGGAAGTCTTTACCGAGGGGGGGGGGGGGGGGTGGGGGTTCCACTGTATTAGTTGATATTAATTCACTCACTTTCTAAGCGGACACTGATCGATGGTCGGATTTAGGCCTTCATAAATAGCGCAGCCTCGACAAAGTGCTGAATGTCGGCACCCACTCTACGTAACCCGTAAAGATGAATTACTTCCCGTTTACACTATCTTGAAAATAACGATAGATGTGTAAAGGGGTTTTGTTTTGCTTTTTACATTGGATAAGATCATCTTTACCCTTGGACACATACCAGCAGCCTGGCTGCTTTTCCGTGTGCTTGTTTCTCTTTTTATATTTAGTCAAGTTTTGACTAAATATTTTAACATCGAGGGGGAATCGAAACGAGGGTCGTGGTGTATGTGTGTGTGTGTGTGCAGGGGCGGATCTGGGTTTTGAAAGGGGGGGGTGCAAAGTTCTTTTTTTTTTTTTGTATCTTATCAGCGAAGGCGCGAAGCGCCGAACCGATGGCGCGAAGCGCCGAGCATGCTAGGGGGTCCGGGGGCATGCCCCCCCGGAATTTTTTTTTAAAAAGGAAGCAAAATTGTGCAATCTGGTGCAATCTGAGCGTGTAAAGTGCTATTTTCAGGTGATACATTTTTCTTCTTTTTTTTTTTCTTCTTTTTTTTTATTTTTTTTATTTTGTCCCGCTGGGGGGGGGGTGCAATTGCACCCATTGCACCCCCCCAGATCCGCCCCTGGTGTGTGTGTGTGTGTGTGTGTGTGTGTGTGTGTGTGTCTGTCTGTCTGTCTGTCTGTCTGTCTGTGCGTGTGTGTGTACGTAGAGCGATTCAGACTAAACTACTGGACCGATCTTTATAAAATTTGACAAGAGAGTTCCTGGGAATGCGGCCCGGACGTTTTTTTCATTTTTTCGATAAATACCTTTGATGACGTCATATCCGGCTTTTTGTAAAAGTTGAGGCGGCACTGTCACACCCTCATTTTTCAATAAAATTGATTGAAATTTCGGCAAAGCAATCTTCGACAAAGCCCGGACTTTGGTATTGCATTTCAGCTTGGTGGCTTAAAAATTAATTAATGAGTTTGGTCATTAAAAATCGGAAACTTGTAATTAAAATTATTTTTTATTAAACGATCCAAAAACAATTTCATCGTATTCTTCGTCATTTTCTGATTCCAAAAACATATGCATATGTTATATTTGGATTATAAACAAGCTCTGAAAATTAAAAATATGAAAATTATGATTAAAATTAATTTTCCGAAATCGATTTAAAAACAATTTCATCTTATTCCTTGTCTGTCCCTGATTCCAAAAACATTTTGATATGATATGTTTGGATTAAAAACAAACTCAGTAATCTAAAAAGAATACTCATACAGAAAAGCGTGTTATCCTGCTCAGCGCGACCACTACCGCACTATTCTGCATGGCTTGTTGATTTCACTGCCTTTGCCACGAGCGGTGGACTGACGAAACTACGAGTATGTGGTCTTGGTAAAAAAAAGCAGTGCGTTCAGTTTCATTCTGTGAGTTCGACAGCTTGACTAAATGTTGTTATTTCGCCTTACGCGACTTGTTTTTTGTCTGAGATAATTTTCCAAGGGACACCTGCACCAATAGGCAAACCAAGTCATATAGAAATGACCACTGCGCACACTGTGTGGATTGTCGCTGTACAATCGAAGCCGCCTTTTTCAGACTTTGAATGTACAGATATTGTGCTGTGTGATGTACCCCCATTTCAAGACTCCCTCCTTTTTTAGACATGATTTTCCAGATTTGTGTAAGTCTTAAAAGGCGGGTTCCACTGTGTGTCCAACCCCAAGGGAAGCCGAGCTGCTCGTAAAGTCTCAAGCAAAAGTCTGGACTATTCTATAGCGATTTACAAAACACTGTATGATGGCGTTCATGATCAAACGCACAAGGAGGACTGCATCTTTGAGGAGTGGGTAAGCCGCCTTTCTTTCTTTATTTGGTGTTTAACGTCGTTTTCAACCACGAAGGTTATATCGCGACGGGGAAAGGGGGGGGAGATGGGATAGAGCCACTTGTTAATTGTTTCTTGTTCACAAAAGCACTAATCAAAAAATTGCTCCAGGGGCTTGCAACGTAGTACAATATATTACCTTACTGGGAGAATGCAAGTTTCCAGTACAAAGGACTTAACATTTCTTACATACTGCTTGACTAAAATCTTTACAAACATTGACTATATTCTATACAAGAAACACTTAACAAGGGTAAAAGGAGAAACAGAATCCGTTTGTCGCCTCTTTCGTCAGTTTCGTCAGACCACCGCTCGTGGCAAAGGCCTAACCCGCGCGAGGGGTGGTAAGCCGCCTGGGGGTGTAGAGTTTAACATGTTTTGTCTGACCCCTGGCCAATCGATCGTCGGATAGTTTTGACATTTAGAAGGTCTTCTGACAATCAAGTTTCCTACCAAGCGGACATAGCAAGGACATCTACATATTTTCAATTCATGGTCCAACTGACCTTTTGTCCTCTGAAGCTGTGATGAACACTGAATGCAAAACCTGAGTTATTCTAAAACCAGACGAGTCTAATGCATCCTTGTTCAATTTAAATGTGTGCAATTGCAAGTAAATGGGCAATGGGTAAATGCTTCTCATTGCAGCTCCAACAATTCTAAAGTTTACAAGGAGTAAATGGGAATTGTATGCAAACATTGTTTAAACTGCACACAAATTGCAGTTAAACTGCACCTGCAACGTCCAAATTTAGGTTTAGGGGTGTATGGGAAAGTGATGGAAATGGTGTGTGTGTACGCGCGCGTGTGTGTGTGTGTCTGTGTGTGTGTGTGTGTGTGTGTGTGTGTGCGTGTGTGTGTGTGTGTGTATGTGTGTGTGTGTGTGTGTGTGTGTGTGTGTGTGTGTGTGTGTGTGTGTGTGTGAGTGAGAGAGAGAGAGAGAGAGAGAGAGAGAGAGAGAGAGAGAGAGAGAGAAATGTTCAGGTGACGATTTCTTTTGCTTCTTGTTTGTTCAGGCTTGTTTGCTTCTTAGGTTGATTATTACGTGTACGTTACCCCAAAGTTACTGTCCTCGTACCATTGCTCACGAAGCACAAAATTACAGGAAGCTTTTCCTGGCACGGGGAGGGGAGTGTGTGGGTGGGGGTTCGGGGGGCGAGCAAACCGCGTACACAAAACTGACGATAGCTTCGATCTGTTTTTAACACCTGCGACCCTGCCAAGTTTGTTACCACTCGGCGTACAGGGTGAAAAGATCGTCAGGAAAGCTGCAATGAATTTTGTTCCTGATGCTTTGCTGTGCACAGTTCAACTGTTGACTTCACTTTGCATTTTAATGTATCTTTTCACTGACACCGGGCCATACTGACAGTTGTGGGTAAACTTGAGCTGTAGCAGTGGGATGCTGATGCAGAGGCCGTGTGCTCGGGGTCACAGTGCTGGTTTGCAAAGTCAGTGTGTGTGTTAGTGAACGAGTGTGCTAGTGTATACATGAGTATGTACCTGTGTGTGTGACTGCGTGCGCGCGCAAATTATTCTCAGTTATACCACACTTACAAAACTAAATATATATATATATATATAAAAAAAAAGTCATTCTGCGTGTGAGTGTGTGTGTGTGGGGGGGGCTGTGTGTGTATGCCGGGGGGGGGGCTACGTGTGTGTGTGTGCGCGCATGTGTGTGTATATATATGTGTGTGTGCCGTGTGTGTGTGTGTGTGTGTGTGTGTGCGTGTGTGTGTGTGCGCGCGCGTCGTCCGTATGTGTTTGTGTGTGTGTGAGTGTGCTTACGGCTTCAACAAAAGCAAAATTAAACTGTGAAACTGAGGATATCTACATTCACAGTTTATATAGCCTACTCTTTGAGCAGCCTCACCTTATTTAAACGCGGGCAGCGCAACTGACAGACCCTAACAATACGAGACCAGTTATGCAAACAGCGATTGTATCTGTCCTGTGAGAGACTTACCCAGCGGGTAGGCTACAGCTAGGCTGTAGTTTTACGAACAAAAACTGACGTAAAATGACTTACCAGTAAGGACGTTTTCCACCCCCTCCGTTTGACCAGGAAGTTCCTCCATACCAGCGCTTTGAGCTGCGTCAGGTAGGGAGCCATTTCATTCATCAGTGTAGAAATTACACATCACAATTTTTCAATCGCACGCACAGGTAAAAAGTCGCACAGGCAAGTTTCCATGAAGCGTCCCGCGTTTCATTCTCAAGCACGAACACTTTTTTCAAACAATGACGAAAATCCCGGAATAAACTTCACCGTCTTTTGTTATTTTGACCTCGTGACACAACTTTCTGTCACCATAGAGACGGTAAGTGTAACTCTTCTTGGAAAGTTTTTTTCCATTTCGAAAGTTGAACAGAGCTTTGGGTAACAGGCTGGTGCGCTACAGATAAAAACCAGTACGGTTTGACTTTATCAGTTGTTTCTTTGTTTCGCTTTTAAGTTTTTCAACTAACACAGGTTTTTCTCTGATTTTTCACTTCTGCACACTTCTGACTACCACCATACTATCGGCTGTGATTGGTCATGAAAACAAGTGTCGTCTGCTGGTATTTTCAGTCGTCTGCTTCGCTCTCAGTCCGGGCCAACCGCGCAACCGGCTTGACGCGCGGAGGGGGGCAACTTGTACCGAAGAGTTTATCGCGAATGTCATTAATTTATACTGTAAACCCCGCTATTCTAATTTAGGCTTCTGTAACCCAAGCTATCGGCAGACGACTCTAACGGCCATTGGTGACAAAATTCAATAAACTTACAGGTGTGACGCCTAATTCGTTGGGTCATGCTTGGTGGTAACTGAATTGACTGTTGTGGTCTGTTTGGGTGTGAAGACTGACCGGTGGAGAAATGTAACGCATACAAACAAGCTGACCATGGACTACTGAGGCTGTGTCCACTGTTTAAAATGAGTCATCGGTCGTCGACCGTTTCAGCACACGTGCTCGTGCTAAAATTAGCGACATTACGTGCGTGCCTCTGCTCAGCAGGTGAATTTCAAAACTTGTCCCCAGATATTCCACACCGGGGACTGTGTTCCGCCTTATTTCAGCTGGGCTCGTTGTTACTCCGTTTTCAGCTGGGCCCGGTGTCACGCAAAACGTAAGTGTCTTTCATAAAAACACAAACTATGACTTTCACACTGATCTAAGCTAAAATTGATGAATGTCAGTAGAAAGGGGAATAATTGCTTTCTTTGTAGACAGCTAAAAACGTCTTTTGCTTACCTGGTTAATTGACAATAGCCGAATGGAAGGCATACATGCGGTTTTTTTAGTGAAAAATGAAGGTTCAACGTAAATTTCTTTCAAACATGGATTTGAACAACAAATATTCCTCTATTTTGGGTAAAGCTATGACCATCTGTATCAATAGTCTCCTGTAGGCCCAGCAACCTTCCCCTTGACCCTGCTTATGACCTCGATGTTTTTTGCCCCCGCAAGGGGTACGGTACTCTCTAAGCACCCAAAACCTCAAAGAGAGATAACTGGCGGAAACCTTCCTATTGTAGTCTCCTGTATGACGGCTTACCTCATAATTGTAATTATCAAGGATAATTACCATTTTCACGTGTTAATTACTAATTTTCCCCGGAAAATTACTAATTTTTCCGGAAAAATTACTAACTTTCACCTGTCAATTACTCATTTTTAGTTTTGGCTCACTTCCTGACGGATTGCTAGTGCCGAAACTAAAAATTAGTAATTTTCCCGTGAAAATTAGTAACTAACAGATAAAAACAGTAACTGACAGCGTTAATTAGTAATTATGACGTGATAATGGGTAACACCAGGTTTTGGCACTAGTAAGCCGTCATACTCCTGTCCGCCCAGCCGACCTTCCCCTTGACCCTGCTTGTGACCTCGATGTGTTTTGCCCCCGCAAGGGGCACGCACCCAAAACCTCAGAAAGATAACTGGCGGAAACCTTCCTATTGCGTGCTTCAATGCGTCTTCATTATGTCATAAAGAAGCAATCAAAACAAGCAAGTGGTGTACGTTTTGTTCCGCGCTGGGCCCCCTGCATTTTTGTCTGCGTTCCGCGCTGGGTTTGCTTTTGTTCTGGGTGTCCAGCGCGGAACAAAACTCGACTGACATGGGTTTTGGTTTTACTTTTCGTGCCTCAACGCCTTGAAGCAGGTTCGGGAAAATGCATCAGCATAACAGCAAGAAACTACAAAACAAACTTATGATACAGAAAAGCCGTAAAATGATGCCGTTGTTTATCATTTCTTCATTTTGATAAGCTTTTGTGCCCCCCCCCCCCCCCCAAAAAAAACGCGGGTTAGGGGGAAGAATTTACCCGATGCTCCCCAGCATGTCGTAAGAGGCGACTAACGGATTCTGTTTCTCCTTTTACACTTGTTAAGTGTTTCTTGTATAGAATATAGTCAATGTTTGTAAAGATTTTAGTCAAGCAGTATGTAAGAAATGTTAAGTCCTTTGTACTGGAAACTTGCATTCTCCCAGTAAGGTCATATATTGTACTACGTTGCAAGCCCCTGGAGCAAATTTTTGATTAGTCCTTTTGTGAGCAAGAAACAATTAACAAGTGGCTCTATCCCATCCCCCCCCCCCCCCCCTTTCCCCGTCGCGATATAACCTTAAACGGTTGAAAACGACGTTAAACACCAAAGAAAGAAAGAAAGAAAGAAAGTGCCCAAAAAGCGACAACCCGCACGTATTTCAAGCCGATGCGGGTCACATAATAAACCTAGTCAGATAAAAAAAAAAAATTACTTAGGTTAGTGCTAAAAACATCCGTTTCCGGAAATGAGTTTTTTTAGAAGACATAGTTTGTACTTTAGTGCCGACACTTACGTTTGCGTGACACCAAGCCCAGCTGAAAACGGAGTAACAACGAGCACAGCTGAAATAAGGCAGAACACAGTCCCCGGTGTGTATTCTGTACGATAAGATAATGCATTGTTGTGCCTGTTGCCGGAAGAACGGTTTGGTTTGTCCCGATGGCAATGTAAATACACGGATTAAAAAGCCTTTTTACATTTAGTCAAGTTTTGACTAAATGTTTTAACATAGAGGGGGAATCAAGACGAGGGTCGTGGTGTATGTGTGTGTGTGTGTGTGTGTGTGTGTGTGTGTCTGTGTGTGTCTGTGTGTCTGTGGGTGTGTGTAGAGCGATTCAGACTAAACTACTGGACCGATCTTTATGAAATTTTACATGAGAGTTCCTGGGTATAATATCCCCAGATGTTTTTTCATTTTTTCGATCAATGTCTTTGATGACGTCATATCTGGCTTTTTGTAAAAGTTGAGGCGGCACTGTCACACCCTCATTTTTCAATCAAATTGATTGAAATTTTCGTAAAGCAATCTTCGACGAAGCCCGGACTTTGATATTGCATTTCAGCTTAGTGGTTTAAAAATTGATTAATGATTTTGGTAATTACAAATCTAAAAATAGTAATTAAATTGGTTTTTTTTATATGAAACGATCCAAATTTACATTCATCTTATTCTTCATTATTTTCTGATTCCAAAAACATATGAATATGTTATATTCGGATTAAAAACAAGCTCTGAAAATTAAAAATATAAAAATTATGATTAAAATAAAATTTCCGAAATCGATTTAAAAACAATTTCATCTTATTCCTTGTCGGTTTCTGATTCCAAAAACATATAGATATGATATTTTTGGATTAAAAACACGCTCGGAAAGTTAAAGCGAACGGATGTACAAAAAAAGCGTGCTATGCAGCACAGCGAAACCACTACCGCGCTAAACAGACTCGTCAGTTTCACTGCGTTTTGCACGAGCGGCGGACTACGGTCATTGTGAAAAAATGAAGTGCGTTCAGTTTCATTCTGTGAGTTCCACAGCTTGACTAAATGTAGTAATTGACTAAATGTAGTAAAACCTGCCTACAATGGTAAATTTACTGTTGCACAGAAGAATTTGTATGACCGTGCCTCCAAAGCCATGTTTGCTTTATTACGTAAAACTAGAAAACTGTTTTTGCCTCTTGATGTTCAAATTGACCTCTTTGAAAAAACTGTGGTCCCTATTTTACTTTACGGTTCTGAAGTATGGTGCCCTTACATGTCTGATCTAGCTAACAAATTACAGATACGATTTTTTAAGATGATTTTGAAAGTTGGCAAATCAACACCAACAAACATGGTTTTGGGTGAATTAGGTCAGTTCCCTGTAAGTATTCAAGCGAAATGTCGTATGTTGAATTTTTGGTACAAACTTGCATTTTCAAATGGTTCTGACAAACTTTCTTGTGTAACATATCGTTTTTTATTTAAAATGTATGAATCTGGTGTATACAAGTCAAAATTTTTGCTTTCTGTCCATGGTGTTCTAAATGAGTTAGGCTTTAGTGATTTTTGGCACAATCAAACTATCGATAATGTAACGGATGGTGGTTATTTTAATACTTTCAAAGCACTGATGAAAAATAGGCTACAAGACCAATTTGTCCAAACCTGGCATTCAGAAATAAATAACAATGAGTTTTATTATAATTATAGAATGTATAAAGAGAATTTTGAGTTTGAAAAGTACTTGTCCATCCTGCCGGTTAATTTAGCAAACGCTGTTTTAAAATTTAGAACACTGAATCATAAATTGCCTATACAAAAAGGTAGGACTCTTAGTATTCCCAGACAAGACAGAATCTGTCACAAATGTTCATCAGGTGACCTTGGGGACGAGTTCCATTATATTTTTGTATGTCCTTTTTTTACCAATTATAGAAAACAGTTGTTACGGTGCTATTATTATGCCCGCCCCAATTCAGTTAAATTCAGAGAGCTTTTTTCCACTACAAAAAAGAGTTTATTGCTAAAACTCGCAAAGTTCATGACACTTGTCATGGACTGTTTGAGAAGCGAGTAAAATTTAATTCTCTTTTAGCTTTATACTCCGTTATCTGTTTTGTGTTGTTTGTAATAGTATTTTTGTCCTTATGTTAACTCACCCATCACCCCCCCCCCCTCCCCCTTCCCCCCATTTCCCATAGTAAAGAAATGTATGTAATTACTTTGTGTGTTTTATTATTATTATTATTATTATTATTATTATTATTATTATTATTATTATTATTATTATTATTATTATTATTATTATTATTATTATTATTTATTATTATTATTGTTGAATTGTTTCTTGTATTGTTTTTGCTCTCCCTCACCCCTCAACTCCCTTTTCTGTACATAGCCTGATTTCTTTTTGTTTTAGTTCCTTTTATTTGGTGTTGAATGAAATGTGTTTTTATTGTGTTTTTTAATTTTCCATGTACCCTCACGGGGTTTTATCGGAATAAAACTTGACTTTGACTTTGACTTTTGCTACAGTCACAGTGGACCCTAACCCTCTCCGTTATTGAGACATAAGAATACACAAATACACACAGACACAGAAACAGACTCTCTCTTCCCCTTTCTCTCTCTCTCTCTCTCTCTCTCTCTCTCTCTCTCTCTCTCTCTCTCTCTCTCTCTCTGTCTCTCTCTGTCTCTCCCTCTCTCTCTCTTCTCTCTCTCTCTCTCTCTCTCTCTCTGTCTCTCTCTGTCTCTCTCTGTCTCTCCCTCTCTCTCTCTCTCTCTCTCTCTGTCTCTCTCTCTTCTCTCTCTCTCGGCTCGCTCTCTCTCTCTGTCTCTCTCTCTCTCTCTCTCTCTCTTTCTCTGTCCCTCTGCCTCTATCTGTCTCTCTCTGTCTCTCTCTGTCTCTCGTTCTGTCTGTCTGTCTGTTTCTGTCTCTCTCTCTCTCTCTCTGTATGTCTCTCTCTCTCTCTCTCTGTCTCTTTCTGTCTCTCTCTGTCTCTCTCTCTCTCTCTCTCTCCCTCAGTCTCTCTCTCTCTGTGTCTCTCTGTCTCTCTCTCTGTCTCTCTCTCTCTGTCTCTCTCTCCGTCTCTCTCTCTCCCTCTCTCTCTCTCTCTTTGTCTCTCTCTCTCTCTGTCTCTCTCTCTCTGTCTCTCTCTCTCTCTCTCTCTCTCTCTCTCTCTCTCTCTCTCTCTCTCTCTCTCTCTCTCTCTCTCTCTCTCGTGAAAACAAATCACAAAAAGTATGCTCCAACATAAAAAAACAAGTCGCGTAAGGCGAAAATACAACATTTAGTCAAGCTGTCGAACTCACAGAATGAAACTGAACGCAATGCAATTTTTCAGCAAGACCGTATACTCGTAGCATCGTCAGTCCACCGCTCGTAACAAAGGCAGTGAACTTGACAAGAAGAGCGGGGTAGTAGTTGCGCTGAGAAGGATAGCACGCTTTTCTGTACCTCTGTTCGTTTTAACTTTCTGAGCGTGTTTTTAATCCAAACATATCATATCTAAATGTTTTTGGAATCAGGAACCGACAAGGAATAAGATGAAAGTGTTTTTAAATCGATTTCGGAAATTTGATTTTGATAATAATTTGTATATGTTTAATTTTCAGACCTTGTTTTTCATCCGAATATAATATATTTATATGTTTGTGGAATCAGAAAATGATGAAGAATAAGATGAACGTAAATTTGGATCGTTTTATAAAAAAATAATTTTAATTACAATTTTCAGATTTTTAATGACCAAAGTCATCAATTAATTTTTAAGCCACCAAGCTGAAATGCAATACCAAACCCCGGCCTTCGTCGAAGATTGCTTGGCCAAAATTTCAATCAATTTGATTGAAAAATGAGGGTGTGACAGTGCCGCCTCAACTTTTACAAAAAGCCGGATATGACGTCATCAAAGATATTTATCGAAAAAATGAAAAAAACGTCCGGGGATAATAATAATAATAATAATAATAATGGACATTTGCTATAGCGCATAATCATATATATGCTCAATGCGCTTTACATATTAATTTCTGCCGTGTGAGATGGAATTTTTTACACAATATATCACGCATTCACATCGGCCAGCAAACCTCAAGCCTATTAGGGCGAGCATTCACCTTTCACGGCCTTTATTCCAAGTCACACGGGTATTTGGTGGACATTTTTATCTATGCCTATACAATTTTGCCAGGAAAGACCCTTTTGTTAATCGTGGGATCTTTAACGTGCACACCCCAATGTAGTGTACAACGAAGGGACCTCTGTTTTTCGTCTCATCCGAAAGACTAGCACTTGAACCCACCACCTAGGTTAGGAAAGGGGGGAGAAAATTGCTAACGCCCTGACACAGGGTCGAACTCGCAACCTCTCGCTTCCGAGGCAAGTGCGTTTACCACTCGGCCACCCAGACCTATGTCTGGGGATGTCATATCCAGGAACTCTCATGTCAAATTTCATAAAGATCGGTCCAGTAGTTTACTCTCAATCGCTCTACACACACACACGCACACACACACACATACACCACACCCTCGTCTCGATTCCCCCCTCTACGTTAAAACATTTAGTCAAAACTTGACTAAATGTAAAAAGAGGCGGGGTTGAAGGTACAGCAATTTCAATTCAGTATTATCGTTCTTTTCGACACACAAAGCGTTTGTTTGACAGACACAGCGAGGGGTTGGGTGATTGGGTGCAGGAATAGAAATAGCACAGTACAGTGTCTGTCTTTCGAAGGAATGAAAAAAATATGCAGCTAAAGAATCGAAACCGGCTTCCTTTTCAGGATAAACAAGTCGCGTAAGGCGAAAATACAACATTCAGTCAAGTAGCTGTCGAACTCACAGAATGAAACTGAACGCAATGCAACGCAGCAAGACCGTATACTCGTAGCATCGTCAGTCCACCGCTCATGGCAAAGGCAGTGAAATTGACAAGAAGAGCGGGGTAGTAGTTGCGCTGAGAAGGATAGCACGCTTTTCTGTACCTCTCTTCGTTTTAACTTTCTGAGCGTGTTTTCAGTCCAAACATATCATATCTATATGTTTTTGGAATCAGGAACCGACAAAGAAAAAGACGAAAGTGTTTTTAAATTGATTTCGAAAATTTAATTTTGATCATAATTTTTATATTTTTAATTTTCAGAGCTTGTTTTTAATCCAAATATAACATATTTATATGTTTTTGGAATCAGAAAATGATGGAAAATAAGATGAACGTAAATTTGGATCGTTTAATAAAAAAAAATTTTTTTTTACAATTTTCAGATTTTTAATGACCAAAGTCATTAATTAATTTTTAAGCCACCAAGCTGAAATGCAATACCGAAGTCCGGGCTTTGTCGGAGATTACTTGACCAAAATTTCAACCAATTTGGTTGAAAAATGAGAGCGTGACAGTGCCGCCTCAACTTTCACGAAAAGCCGGATATGACGTCATCAAAGACATTTATCAAAAAAATGAAAAAACCATCTGAGGATATCATACCCAGGAACTCTCATGTCAAATTTCATAAAGATCGGTCTAGTAGTTTAGTCTGAATCGCTCTACACACACACACAGACAGACAGACACACACACATACACCACGACCCTCGTCTCGATTCCCCCCTCTATGTTAAAACATTTAGTCAACTTGACTAAATGTAAAACTGCACAGGTAAAGTATGTAACGCTTGAGTGTCAAAACAAGCTTTGAGTGGTGTGATACAGGTATCACTGCCTACTATTCAGTAAGCCTCAGAAATCCTATTTCACGGATGTTTTCACATTTTTATAAAGGGGAGATTGTATAGCCCAAGAGACCGGCACGGTTGGCCTAGTGGTAAGGCGTCCGCCCCGTGATCGGGAGGTCGTGGGTTCGAACCTAAGACTTTAAAATTGGCAATCTAGTGGCTGCTCCGCCTGGCGTCTGACATTATGGGGTTAGTGCTAGGACTGGTTGGTCCGGTGCCAGAATAATGTGACTGGGTGAGACATGAAGCCTGTCAGTGCTGCGACTTCTGTCTTGTGTGTGGCGCACGTTATACATGTATGTCAAAGCAGCACCGCCCTGATATGGCCCTTCGTGGTCGGCTGGGCGTTAAGCAAACAAACAAACAAAAATGTCAAAATAGCCCAAGAGTCCTCCTCCTTCTTCTAATGCTTCTTCTTTTTCTTGTCTTCTTTTGTGATGACGAAAACCCAAAGCAAACAAAAACAAGTCGCGTAAGGCGAAAATACAACATTTAGTCAAGCTCAGTCGAACTCACAGAATGAAACTGAACGCATTGCATTTTTTCCGCAAGACCGTACACTCGTAGCATCGTCTGTCCACCGCTCGTGGCAAAGGCAGTGAAATTAACAATCCAGAAAAGCGCGGTAGCGGTTGCGCTGAGGAGGATAGCACGCTTTTCTATATCTCTATTCTTTTTAACTCTCTGACCGTGTTTTTAATCCAAAAATATCATATCTATATGTTTTTGGGATCAGGAACGGACAAGGAATAAGATGAAATTGTTTTTAAATCGATTTCGGAAATTTAATTTTAATCATGTTTATATTTTTAATTTTCCGAGCTTGTTTTTAATCCGAATATAACATATTTATATGTTTTTGGAATAAGAAAATGATGAAGAATACGATAAACGTAATTGTGGATCG
>NC_090261.1:69155035-69197535 GCF_037325665.1 Littorina saxatilis
TTAGGTCCCCTGAAGGTTAAGACCATTAGTACAGTGAAGACACACCCCTCCCGCTTCCATCACCTTCTTCAGACCGCCTGTACATGTTTCTTGACATCAAGACTTTTCCCCTTTTCAGGCCCGTTTTTGTCTATTGTTTGGTCTTATGGTCTATTGTTTGGTCTTATTGTCTATTGTTTGGTCTTATTGTCTATTGTTTGGTCTTATTGTCTATTGTTTGGTCTCATTGTCTATTGTTTGGTCTTATTGTCTATTGTTTGGTCTTATTGTCTATTGTTTGGTCTCATTGTCTATTGTTTGGTCTTATTGTCTATTGTTTGGTCTCATTGTCTATTGTTTGGTCTTATTGTCTATTGTTTGGTCTCATTGTCTATTGTTTGGTCTTATTGTCTATTGTTTGGTCTCATTGTCTATTGTTTGGTCTCATTGTCTATTGTTTGGTCTTATTGTCTATTGTTTGGTCTCATTGTCTATTGTTTGGTCTTATTGTCTATTGTTTGGTCTCATTGTCTATTGTTTGGTCTTATTGTCTATTGTTTGGTCTCATTGTCTATTGTTTGGTCTTATTGTCTATTGTTTGGTCTTATTGTCTATTGTTTGGTCTTATTGTCTATTGTTTGGTCTTATTGTCTATTGTTTGGTCTTATTGTCTATTGTTTGGTCTTATTGTCTATTGTTTGGTCTCATTGTCTATTGTTTGGTCTCATTGTCTATTGTTTGGTCTTATTGTCTATTGTTTGGTCTCATTGTCTATTGTTTGGTCTTATTGTCTATTGTTTGGTCTCATTGTCTATTGTTTGGTCTTAAGAAGGGGGTTCCACTGTACCTCAGCTTACATGCACACACAACTCTGCCCAGCCCTGGATTACAAAAAATAATAATTTTAGAATATGTTGTTAAGCCGCCGTACTTATATAGATGTGACTTGTTTGTGGAAGAAAGCTCGGATATATTAAAAAATATGTCAATAAACAACAACACCAAAAGTTGAACTGGCAAAAATGTGTTATTAACAAAACAGAAATCAATCATTCCTTATTCCTCTATATGGCTTTAATTGTTTTCATTAATTCATTTAGTAACCGTTTACACCAATGTTGATGATTACTTCTAGCTGTAAAATAGCTTCAGAAGAAAATGGTATCACACCAAGTACTCCTTCTATCACACTTAAATGAAGTGAAATATTAAGTTCTTAAACAGAAAATCACATCAAAGAAGAAATGTATTACAAAAACAACCTTTTGTATCTTAATATAACCAGAAATGAAAGTTGAACTCTTTTTTAAACAAAATTGAAGTTGTAAAAATTAATTGGCACATACATAACAGTGATCAAATGTATAATGTACGCCTCCAGCTTACGCTTAGAGCAAAATGTGTACACAACACACACAATAATTGTCTACCGTAACAGAAAAATTAGCAACAACAAACAACTAACAGAATAAGCAAACAAGCAAGCTAGTATGTGGACAATGCAAGAATTTTAAATGTAAACTTGAAATAGGAATGCGCAATTCGTCCGATTGGTTCGTCCCTTTGAACAAAATACTAAATTCACAATCTTAATACAAAATTGTACATGTAACAGAATCAGAAAAAGAACCTGATAAGATAAAATTGAATCGATTAGTTTCTGACATGCAAATAACAATAATGACAATTGATCGCGATGACAATTTGTTCTTTCATGATACAAATGATCGATTCCGGAAAATACAACACAATAAAATAGACAACAGTAACAGGTACAAAATTTGTTCCTAGTGGGTTAGCACCAATAATAGATAGATACATTTTGTATTCGACCCATTTAACATCCTCCTTCACAACCAAAGTGTGTGTTTTAGTTAAGAAATGCACAAAGCGTTTCCCAACATACACAAACACAGAAAAGTGATGAGAAAACACAAAACAAACCAAAACCCAAATAATCGTCAAATCACACGAAACGTAAAAAGATACCCTAGCTAATTTGTGCAACATCCTTGTAAAGTGTATTTTCAGTTAGGACTTTTTTCCCTCCAACATTATCATCATCAGAGCAATTAAGTTCCCTTTGACTGTAACAGGAAATGTCCATACTTCTTCCATTCCAAGTGCTCAGACATTTTATGCTAGAATTATAAGTGCTACCTAGCTGACTCATAAACAGAAAGATACAGGTATAAAAAAAAGTCTTTATAACACATTGTTTTTATTATGCAAGGTTATATAATCACAGGAAGAAAGACTTGAATATTGCATAATTAGTTTTGTTCAACTCTCTTGCACAAACATGTGGTTTTTGGACTTAATGCTACAGGTCAGAGGCTAATCACTCCTACCATTTTATACCATCTTTTCTTTTCAATCAAAAAGCCTGACTGAAGACTAAACCGTAAGTTTAAACTTCAATTAATAAATCTTTATTTATTTGATTTTGGGAGGTATAGGGATCACACACAACATTATCAATTGTAAAAAAAAAAATCAAGAATATTATGCACTGCTTGTCTTGTGTTCCATTTCAAATACAAATCATTGCAAGTTGGTCTGCTCAAGTGAAAGAAAAAACAACACATAGGAAACGTGCATGTAAATGCCAAAATAAGAAGCCCGAAATACATCCCAAGAATTTGTCAAATACCAACTAATTTCTCTGAAGAAAACAAAAACACAACAACAACACAGAATTAAACTGGCCCTTAATTTCTAACTGTACAATACACTATTTTTCGATCAACTGAAAATCAGTTTTCACAGCGTTCAAATGTCATGGATCAAATATAAAGTAGAACCTAGCTGAAACAATCTGTGCAGCTTGCAGGTGTGTTTGTACACTGCATGCACACAGGCAAATTTCCATCTTGTACATTTTCGAGAACCTCTGATAAAGCTCAGTTTGACTAAGCATTGAAGCCACGTGCGCAGGTTCGAACAACTAATTTTGATGGAGGAAAATGTCACACATGTACATGGCAATTTTTACTGTGACTGCATGTTGTCCAACCACTCGATCTTCCAACAGCTTCACTTTTCTGAAGCTGATGGCTTCTGTTGGGCTCTCAACATTTAGCTGGTTCAATCACTTTATTAACGTGGTAATGATAAAGTGCAAGGCTCATTGCCACAGCAACCAAAAGTATGGCGATATACAATACCTTGATGATGCAAATAAATATAAAAATCAGATCTGTGAGACAGGTGAGTTCACAATTCACCACAACAGTTGGTTTTATCACTTCCAATCAACAAGAGATAGAAACAATGTTTTGAATTCTAATGTCATGATCAATGTTGTTCCCTGAAGGAGCCATAATATAACTGTAACTTACAAAAACAAAATCACAAGAGGGTAACGAAGCAAGAACAGAAACCACGGCTATACTATGTGGTAGGTACGTAATCCAACTTTGCTATGAGAAACGAGACATTAGTTCTGAAACAGGTCAACAGGTGTGCACAGATTGCTCACCTTAACACCCTCAAAAGAGATATGAGCAACTCGAAACATAAACAGTTAATTTGATCAAAAGTAAGAAAACAAAAATACATGTATTCTGTGGGCTGATACACTGACGCTTGTCTTGAAGAAGATACAGCAAATCACATCTAAACATCTTTATCTAAATAAATCCCTGCGCCTTGAATATGTGCGCGATATAAATTGCATAAAAATTTAAAAATAAAATAAAATAAAATAAAAATAAATCCCTGCGCTTAGAACTGTACCCACGGAATACGCGCGATATAAGCCTCATATTGATTGATTGATCTCTGGACGCTTTCCGAAAATGAAACTGTTTTCTAGTCTCATGCAGGCACAATTCTAAACGGAAAATAACATTCCGAGTGTTTCTGGGTCTAATTCAGGTTTTCAACAGTTGGTCAGTAAATTGTCCAATGGCTATATGACACATTCATCTCGAAAACTGATTGCAAGAAAAGACAGAATATTGTGCATAGTTTCAGTAACAAGTTTTGGATGGAATGTGACTGCAAAATAAGATTCCATTTCACTGCTAAAAGGCACAATATATTGGACGCAATAAATTGAACGTGCCCAGCTCAACAAAGGAGAAAGAAGGCCGACATCAACTGCTGGCTGAAAACACATCTGGCAACTTGAAAAAGTGTCCACCTCATCAAAATATTTCATAATTTACTGTCCTGCCATCCTATATATTTCAACTTTGGGCATTGTTCTATACGGTGCAGGTACATGTCTTAATGACTGCCTACTAAAATATATACTAGTTAAGCATAATGTTAGTAGTTAACTGAAGCTGCTAAATTTATCCTGCCTACGTTGAGGTATATGTACATTACTGTATAAACTTGGAACACACGCCCAGTGCACGCTAACTTACCAACCAATAGTGTACACAAATATGTACAACAGAACAAGCTTCACACGCTCGCTGTAGCAAAAATATATTTCAACCAACATGAAACTGTCAGTATTCATTGCAAAATAACCAAAGTTATGTCCTTTTTAGACAAGAAACTGTCCATTTCAACATAACCAAATGCATCAAAAGTCAATGAACAAAATGACTCTTCCATCCAGATTACACATGCGTAGCTCTCTCTTTGTCCTTCTTTGATTCTTTGTGGTGATCTTTGTCCTTCTTTTTCTTCAGGAAGCCGAAGACCCCGTGACCCTTCTTTTTTTCGTGCTTGTCGTCTAAACTGGCGTCGGAGACAGGACGACCTCCGGTTGCTGACGCTCCAGATGTTGACCTCTTGATTGACCCTTGGGAGTCATCTGCTCTGTGATCTGCGGACAAAATTTAAATCACTGGTCAGTGTGAGTGTGTGTGAGTGTGTGTGTGAGTGTGTGTGTGTGCGTGTGTGTGTGTGTGTGTGTGTGTGTACATTGCGTGCGTGTGTCTGTGTGTGTACATGTGTGTGTGTGTGTGTGTGTGTGTGTGCATGTATACATGTTTTTGTGCTCTTCTTCGCAATTCCTACCCAATTCAAAGTGTACATGTATCATATGAAAATGTTAACAAAATTCTCTGGTAATATGCCTTTTAAAATCTGAAAACAATGGAAATGAAACCGGCGGTCAGTCAGACCTGCATGGCAGTTGATATTTCATTCAACACATTTCTTTAACATTTAATCATAATGTAATTAATTGATTTGACTGCATGGTTAATAGACAATGCTCGGAAATACCTCTGTCCGGTTTGTATGAGTCATTTCAAGAGTTCGTCTATTAATGTGAGGGGTTCTGAGAGAGTCAGGGGTTGTACTTGTACTTGGAGAGTGATGGATATATACAACTTTAGAAAATGGAGAGTGCAATCACCCACAACTCACCTCTGTCGAAATCACCGCTGACTGCGCTGCTGATAGCGCTGTCATCAAACGAGGACGTCCTGAAGCCAGCATCTTCGTCTACTGCTATGACAAACCAAACAACACCATCTTTAAATCCTGTTACCTCCCTGATAGGTATTTGAAGAGCAGAAACACAGACACAAACAGAAATGGGTCACACACACACACACACACACACACACACACACACACACACACACACACACACACACACACACACACACACACACACACACACAGGGTAAGCTTGAGAGACAGAGAGAGAGAGAGAGCACTAGCGAGTCAGATTAAACAAAGAAGATGAAACATACAGAGACAGTTGGCCAGATGAAAGAGATAATGACGGAACAGAGAAATATAAATCAGAGAGAGTGGGTCAAATGAAAACTGAGTGCTGAAACAGAGAGTTGTGAAACAGAGCGAGCAAGTCAGATGAAATCGATAGTGATGAAACAGAGAAGGATTAACCAAAGAGAGCGTGTCAGATGAAACAGAGAGGGATGAAACAGAGCAAGCAACTGAGATGAAACGGTGAAACAGAGAGGGGTGAAACATGCAGAGATCGACGAGAGCGAGTCAGATGAAACAGTGGCAAAAAAGGGCATGTAACACACACAGACAAAACTCACAAGAATAATTTGAAGGGGTGCTAGCCGTCCTGTCATGACCAGCCCACGGGGCGTCAGTCGCGTCCTCTCTGGGCGAGGAGTTGGCTCTGGGGGTGGAGGTTGCAGAGGGAACCCTGGGTGCGTCCCCCCCACCTACCTCCCCCCTCCTCTCTCCCTCCTGACTCAGTCGGTTCTCCACCAGCGGAGCCATGCGGCCCTGGGGAGTATCAGGGGGAAGGGTATTGGAGGGGGGAGGAGGGGGGCTCTGCTCTCGCTGAGGACTCTCGGACCCTCCACGGCTGGAATGGTCCGACGGCTCCATTGCTGTTTTGTGAAAGAGACAGCGAGAGTTTGGGTTACAGAGACTGATTTTACTTAGCTTCAGCAGTATTTACAGTTTAAAGTGATGTGTTTTTTATGTCTACTGCAGAGTTAATTTCCAAAAGAGTGTACAGTGGAACCTCAATTATAAGACCCCCCCCCCCTACCCCCAAATGTAAGACCCCCCCCCTACCCCCAAATGTAAGACCCCCCTACCCCCAAATGTAAGACCCCCCCTACCCCCAAATGTAAGACCCCCCCTACCCCCAAATGTAAGACCCCCCTACCCCCTACCCCCAAATGTAAGACCCCCCTACCCCCTACCCCCAAATGTAAGACCCCCCTACCCCCAAATGTAAGAACCCCCCCTACCCCCAAATGTAAGACCCCCCCCCTACCCCCAAATGTAAGACCCCCCCCTACCCCCAAAAGGAAGACCCCCCTACCCCCAAATGTAAGACCCCCCCTACCCCCAAATGTAAGACCCCACCCTACCCCCAAATGTAAGAACCCCCCCCTACCCCCAAATGTAAGACCCCCCCCCCTACCCCCAAATGTAAGACCCCCCCTACCCCCAAATGTAAGACCCCCCTACCCCCAAATGTAAGACCCCCCCCTACCCCCAAATGTAAGACCCCCCTACCCCCAAATGTAAGACCCCCCCCTACCCCCAAATGTAAGACCCCCCTACCCCCAAATGTAAGACCCCACCCTACCCCCAAATGTAAGACCCCCCCTACCCCCAAAAGTAAGACCCCCCCTACCCCCTAATGTAAGACCCCCCCCCCTACCCCCTAATGTAAGACTTCCCCCATTTTTAAGACCTTGCTTTAATTTAAACATTTTCTTTTCATAACCTAGCTGTGTAAATCTGCTTCCATTTTGAGACTCCCTCCCTCCTTGATCACATTTCTGGAGGTTGTAAAACTTGGAGGTTCCACTGTAGCGCACAGTTTATTTCCAATTGGCTGTACATTTTTAATCGCATGACAACTCATACATAGTAAATATTGGAAAGGGTTCAAATCAGAAGACAAGAAGAGAAAATTCCGGAAGACGCTGAACACTTTTTGTTACATTGTCCAAAATTTAAAGAACATAGAACCATTTTATTCAATAGTCTGCCAACGCACGTACGCTCTGGATTGCAAAACACTTTTGTTTGGAAATACTGATTTAACTATATCTTTGAACACGAAAATATTTTCTGCTGTACAAGATTACGTTATGTCAACTGATCGCTTCGGCTGATATTATATTAACAGTGACAGCAATAGATGTAGCAAAGCATTCTCTCTCTCTCTCTCTCTCTCTCTCTCTCTCTCTCTCTCTTTATTTGTATAAAATATTATGAAATATTTTGAAAGAAAAGGGTTGAAGTTATCACTTGTTCGCCATGTCTTGTTATCAGAATGTGTATTGATTATCAGTTTTAGAACGTGTCCATAAGCAGTCTGCTTGTTAACGTTCTTAATGTTGTTACTGTATATAACATGTATACAAGAAATTAATAAAAACACGCTTAAACCAAGAGAAAATTATCGAACCAAAGCTAAAAGGATCTAACACATTCTTGACAATATTTTCTGAAAGCTAGTTTACCAACAATCGACATTTTTACTTTTCTTAACTTCAATTGCATTAACCTTTGCTGGGCTAGACATTTTCATTAAAACCTAAGTACTTAAACGCATGTTAGTGATCAAAGCATCTTGTACAAGCACAATCTTGACTACAAACCCTGAAACAGGAATAACGACAAACTATGACTGTAACCTAACTAAAACATCAGAATCAAAAACCTGCAATGTTACCACAGTTGCTGAGGAAATAAAATACTCATTGAATCCATCACCAGGTTTGAACATATTATTTTACAGAGAAGATTCTACAAACAGTATAACCCAAATAATCAGAAGCTTTTTTCTGCAACCACCTGTCATAATTTTAAACCAGAAAACAGCAGATGGCAGCAAGAAGAAATATGAATTGAAATGAGCGTTGCGTAAAAGAAAACTGCACAGCTTTTTCTTGATCACCTGCAACTCTGCACGTTGTTAATATAGACTGCATCCG
Organism: Littorina saxatilis; assembly: GCF_037325665.1. Lineage (NCBI taxonomy): Eukaryota > Metazoa > Mollusca > Gastropoda > Littorinimorpha > Littorinidae > Littorina > Littorina saxatilis. The sequence goes on from NC_090261.1 coordinate 69,163,375, forward strand.
AATGCCAAGAATGTAATACCCATGCTTTGCAAGAAGCTCCGAATATCAAGAACTGTTTATTTTACAGAAGCCACACACCAGTCCTTTTCAAGAAAAAAAAGAAAAAAAGGCAACACTTGTCCAGCTCCAGAAGGCTAGGTCCTTCTCACCTTTGCTAGAAGCAATTACGCAAGTCACTTTATACAGTTGACACAAGTCATTTTCTTCATGATTAATACAATATATGTCCAAACTATGGCAGAAGTAAAAGCACCGAGATCCATAATGTAACAGAAAACAAAAATGATGATGCCGGTAAAGCAGATGTTGGTTCTTCCGTGAACGTTAGGACAACAGGTTGTCTATGTACTTTCCAACAACTGGAGTGATAATACATGTACTTCTTTTTATATTTAGTCAAGTTTTGACTAAATATTTTAACATCGAGGGGGAATCGAAACGAGGGTCGTGGTGTATGTGCGTGCGTGTGTGCGTGCGTGCGTGTGTGTGTGTGTGTGTGTGTGTAGAGCGATTCAGACTAAACTACTGGACCGATCTTTATGAAATTTGACATGAGAGTTCCTGGGTATGAAATCCCCGAACGTTTTTTTCATTTTTTTGATAAATGTCTTTGATGACGTCATATCCGGCTTTTCGTGAAAGTTGAGGCGGCACTGTCACGCCCTCATTTTTCAACCAAATTGGTTCAAATTTTGGTCAAGTAATCTTCGACGAAGCCCGGGGTTCGGTATTGCATTTCAGCTTGGTGGCTTAAAAATTAATTAATGACTTTGGTCATTAAAAATCTGAAAATTGTAAAAAAAAATAAAAATTTATAAAACGATCCAAATTTACGTTTATCTTATTCTCCATCATTTGCTGATTCCAAAAACATATAAATATGTTATATTCGGATTAAAAACAAGCTCTGAAAATTAAATATATAAAAATTATTATCAAAATTAAATTGTCCAAATCAATTTAAAAACACTTTCATCTTATTCCTTGTCGGTTCCTGATTCCAAAAACATATAGATATGATATGTTTGGATTAAAAACACGCTCAGAAAGTTAAAACAAAGAGAGGTACAGAAAAGCGTGCTATCCTTCTTAGCGCAACTACTACCCCGCTCTTCTTGTCAATTTCACTGCCTTTGCCATGAGCGGTGGACTGACGATGCTACGAGTATACGGTCTTGCTGAAAAATGGCATTGCGTTCAGTTTCATTCTGTGAGTTCGACAGCTACTTGACTAAATATTGTATTTTCGCCTTACGCGACTTGTTTTAATTTGTTTTTATTACGTTATTGTCTGTATTTCTACTTGTGTCACTTAACACCTGTAATATTTATGTAATTAATTTAACAAATATTTCTGACTCTGCACAGACAGTTCCAGGCTGTTGAATGTTTGTATATATTGAAGTGAAAAGACGCTCCTAAAAGCGTGGACGGATATATATCATGATTTCCAAGATGGTCTGTACAGTTGATCTATAAGAGCATTTAGTCACAACACTGTGTATATGTAAATTCAATTACTACGACAACAACAATGACTTACTGACCATAACAGACCGTAACGTATTATAACAGCAACACGGCAGTCATATATAGGCACTGGTCCGCTAAAAAATTTATTGCCTTCAATTACATTATATAAGTGACATTTCTAGGATGCAAATACAGATATACTATAAAGGTAGAATTGACAATTTAATACACCAAATATGGAAACATCATGACAATATTCTGAGATTTATGTCTGTCAAGTCTGACAAGATCACTGACAATATTACAGGCTGGAGAACAGCTGGGGAGAAAATCTGGGAAAACTGTATAGGGTCTAAGGGCAACGCCCTGGTAGCTAGGGCCCAGGGGAGTGGTCTAGGGTCTAAGGGCAACGCCCTGTTAGCTAGGGCTCAGGGGAGTGGTCTACTCTGGGTCTAAGGGCAACGCCCCGGTAGCTAGAGCCCAGGGGAGTCAAGCACCCTCCCCCCAGAAATGAATTTTTCTGTGGCAACTTAATGGCGTCTCCTAGCAGCATCTAGAACACACTCTTAAATGGACTCTGAAAGATTGCTTCTGGATTATCTTCTTCCAGGTAATTATTTTTCTTGAGCTCATTTTTTTTTCCATATGAGCTTGGGCCAGTTGGGGATGTTAAAAGAGGTCAACTAGCTGGTTCCAGGCTGAGCATGACAGTATTGTGAGCTTTAAGGCTGTCCCTAGTTCAGCCCAAAGCTGTCTTTGCCAAGTCTTTTTACCAACAATTCAGTGCAAAAGCTTCAAGCAAGCTTCGTAAAATAGACTTCGCAAAGTTGACACCACTCAATTAATATTATGTTTTAAGTATAGTAACTTCATATCATAGACAAAAATGAAGTAAACTCCAGACAACTGTATGCACAAATCTACCTAAAGTATGATTTATATTTAATGAATCAATTCAAAAAAATACTTTTGATATCTTATAGCCTGGAAAGAGGAGTCAAAAAGGTCACAATAAAGCTGAAGAGATTGAGTTATAAAAAAAAAGGGTGAGGAAAGGGGAGGAGAGAAAAAGCTAGGTCACTGTAAGATCGGCCATCCTGGATAAAGTTTTTGGAGTGATATGTAGTCAATTTACTTACTGCAACTCAGGACTAACTGAATCTGGTTTAGTAATTCTATCAAGCCGTTTGAAAACAAAAGAGCATTCAGAATTAAAAAAATTCTTTATATTCTTTAAACTTAAAAAAACTTGCGTTGCATTTTGTAGTTTTGGCAATTTGATATTTTCTTACCCTGGAATAATTTACACAAACATTTAGACTGGTTCCTTAGGATTCTTTTTTTTTAGGAATGTTGGGTAAAGAAATGCTGAGCCTGTAATGGGCTCATATCAGGAATTACACTGTAGCACTGGAAATGGTCGTCTGCTTGTAAGTCAAGCAGCCACATGCATAGGCAATGGTTGTCTGTGGGTGGAGGGGAGGGGGGAAGGTGTATTGGGTGAAGGATAAATAGAAACAATGGTAGGTTGTGGCAGGGGTCAGGAAAAGGATTTGCAATCCAAAGCAAGGATGGGGCAGGTCAGAACGCTTGCAGGAATTGTGTGTAACTCCTACGAGCTAGTGTCAAATCCCTCCAGTAATTACATCAGCTATACACAAATTCTCTGACAGTTTCAAAAGAAATCAATCAGCCGATGGATATTCAGTCCCACAGACTGATTCCTGCACATTATGAACACCTTTGGTCTTAATTTCCTTTTTTCTTGTTTACATGTGTGGACATTTTATCTAAATTATACGTCCAAGATACCAGTCACAATGATTATATCACAATTAAAATGTTCATGATAGCAATAAAAGACACTTACTAGGACAATTATCATAGACACATATATTGTATCATAATATCGATAATGATCGATAATGCACACATAATCATGACCATGTTCTGTATAAATGAGCTAGGAATATATACATAGTATTCAAGCACAGTTATCCAACTGTAACCTTTGCATTGCATCGATTCAGCTTCAATTTACACAACATTAACCATGCCTACGATTTCAAAACATGCAACAACTACTGGAGCCGAGGCTGGCTGCTGACTAAAAAAAAAAAAAAGGTAATCCATGTTCTCCCTGTTGAGGTCACTTTGCACTGAATGCAGGTAACTAGGTCGGTCCACAGACACATCTCTACAGTAAGAATGCAGCTACGTCAGGCACATCACAAAACAACTAAAGCTGTCCATGCCGTTGACTGACTGCATGTCAGCGTCAAAACCTCCCAAAGTTTCTGTACATGTCTTAGATTTTAATGATACGGAAAATGCAGTTATTTGTGTCTCTTTACACTAATATCTTTGATAAAAGAGATAAGTGTAAAGAAACAAAAATAATTGCCTTTCCCAGAGCGCACACATTTTTCTTAATTGTTTATAGTTTTCAACTACATACTGAAACGGTCAACAACAACAAAAATTCATCTAGAATTTTTTTTCTCTCCAGGGAATCCACTAACGCATAAATTTCTCACACAGTGTTTGTTCAGTGTATTGACATTGAGTTCTGAAGACAACGTACAGAGTGTTAGGAGGTTCTGAGCCCTTAGTCAGACAAATTCTAAAATGCAGCAAACTACAGCTGTTTCTTTTCTTTTGAGCACTGCTGAGTCCGTCTGCAACTTTTGTCCCCTTTGTGCTCATGTTGCTAAGTTTCACACAATTCTATGTGCTGAGTAGACAGAACAAAAAACACCCCAAAACTAAACTTTGTGTCAATTTTTGGTTTCTTTCTCATTCAAAAGACCCAAATAAATCTACAAATGCAAGACAAAATCTACCATGGTCAAAGAAAACAAGACAACATTTGGAGAGGGGAAAATGGAGGAAAAAAAAGAAAACGAATTAAAAGACTCCAGATCTGAGTGGAAACAAGTTCTTTTTTTAAAACCGTACCCCAAAATGAACAAAAACGGCAGAAATGTGAGAGAAACGTCAGAGTTTTAGGGAAAGCAAGGACACTCTGCCATCTCGTCCCTTTAGGCTAGAAGTGAAGAAAATGAAAGTGAAAACTTCCCAGCACAAAGAGGTTAAAACACAGGTCACCCTCAAGGTCAACGAAGCACACATGAAAATCACACTGTGTTAGACACTGCATCTTTCAAAGCTGGCTTGGCCTATTTACGCAAGCTTCTGTTTTACACACTAAACATTTTCTCTAGTTGGCATAAGTACTGAAAATAAATCACCCCATAATAATTATTAATGAGTGACATATTTATTCAATTCTTCTGATGATTCCTTTCAGTTTGAATATGACTTCACGAATGGTTCCATGAGTGAAGCCCGGGTTCATGATACAAACAATGCTTTCTTCTTCTTTAAAAAAAAAAAAGATGTGATTGCATCCTTCAGATTAGAGATCAAAGTGTCTCTTGAAATGGTACCGTCCTTTTAGGGCTTTTACATTTAAAAACATCTTCATATATATTATTTAATACAGAGGCTTATAGCCAGCTTCCTGCAGACATGTAGCTGCCTTTTATTTATTTCTTTATGACATGTTAAGCTTTCCACCCATCATCTCTCCTATTGTTTGGTCCTTCAGAGCATTTGAAAGTCCAGACCAACAAACAGCTTCATTATTTAAGCATCAAACTTATTTAAAACAGAAAGGGCTTTATCATCCTCTAAACGATCAAAATTGGCTAGCATAAAATAATTTCTTATCCTTCCTGTATATCCTTACCCAAAGCCTAAAGTCCTATACATCCCTACCCAAAGCCCAAACCCATTTCACTTTGCACTACTGACTCTGCAAGAAGCGTTATGGTGAGGGTGACCTGTGTCATTTGCATGTTGGAGTGACAGAAGCACAGCAGCCAATCAAAACCAAGAAACCAGTCACGTGATCATCACCTTCTTCCCCACCCAACGTGTTCGCCTCAAATTCCAAATTGGCAAACATTTGCGGCTCGTCTGGAAGGCAACCAAGTCAGGAAAAAGACAAATGATGATTGTTACATAAAGTGTGAACCTGACAGAACCAGAACAAAGAGTTTCTTGACGTACTGCAACATTCTCAGACAAAATATAATGCAGCAATCCTTTCAAATGAAAGCCTTTGAGTTCGTTGAAAGGCGTGGACAATTATAGCCTTTTTACTCTTTTTGCTTATGCATGGGCTAAAATTTAAAAAAAAGAAGAAAGAAAAACAAATAAAGGCAACGTTGTCCAAAAGCCTAGCTAATGTGAAAACAATAGAATAAGAACACACATTTTTAACAAGCGAAAACACTACAGAACTCTATCATTTAAAAGGATTGCTGACTATCTATTAAAAACTATATTCAATGCCGACCGACTGTTAATACTGTAAAGGGTGCTCCATAATTGCTAACTTTCACTAGAATTGTGCTTTTGTTAGGAGGGTGGTTGGCTGACTCATGGTCTGGCTAGACGGAGTACACTTTTAGAGTCAACATCCCAGTCAAAGGAAACTGGCATGAACTAGTCTATTAATTCAAGTGCACATACCATGACCTTGGCATTCAGTTAAAAGTCCTTGACCCACATTTTCAGTCATTTCTGAAACCATGTTACCCCAGTCTTGAAGTTAAATCTTCCCTCCCCAAGACATCCAAAGCACAGCCCAAAAAAGACAGCAGACACTTTAAAAAAAAAAAAAAAAAGACGAAACACAGACAATTAACATTGAACACAGATTCTTGACCAATTTTGCAAAAAACACAAACAGTAACACACTAAATCACACAACATTTCTGTGCTAAAACATTGGCATAGTATCAGATTACCAACTGAAACAATCACTATGACAGTGGTACCTGTTATATGAGGCCCCTGCAATGAGAGGACGCCGCCAAAGAAAGGACACTTTCTGTCACCCCTTTGTGTATTAACTTCACTAAACTATACCCGCCATGAAAGGCCACCTGCAATGAAGGGACATTTTTGCCTGGTCCCATGGGTGTTCTTTTATCACAGGTACAACTGTATATATATATCATCTAAAAAAAACACTGCGAAAATGTACCTGCGTAGTGCTGGATTTTTCCGTGCCAAGCCTTCATCTCTTCAGGAGAATTAAGCTCCAGGAGGTACTCGGCGCCGTCGCTGAGTTTGAGTCGCAGGACGTTCTGTTTCTTGGTGTAGTCGGACGCAACCTCGCTCACACACCGGTGGATGTTGAGAGGGGGGGCGGCAGCCTGGCTTTCTGTGTAGGCTGTAGGTGCAATAACAAATTAAGATTAAATAAAAATTCTTCCCGACTCTGATCATCATTCTCGCCAGAAACGGAGCAACAGAAACTTTTCGAAGCTAAGTTCAGGCATGGGAATTGTCCGCCGAATGGCGGATTTCCGCCAACATTTTTGTTTGTTCCGCCGGAAAAGCAAAAGTGTCCGCCGAAAAAATAAAGGGGGGAGGCACACAAAAAAAAGCACCGGTTACTTTTGCCTCTGCGCAAAAGCCCGCGAAAACTGTCCGTACTTTGTTCACGCTACCGCCCGCCTCAGTTACTTGAACTTTGAGTGAAACAGCTCGCTGTTGATTCGCGGGCACACTATATTATTCGCGGGCACGTGACAGCATTGAACGCAGTGTACCAGTGAAAATGTCGATCGCGCGTGTTGTAAAACGTGGTCAAAAATTCGATGACACTGGATGCGCGAACAAATGGAAATGGGAGTGGGTGTCGGCTGTTGTGGAAGTGAATAGAGACAAACAGCGCGTCGGCACCCGATTTAGAAAAATTGATGTCCGTGGTTCAGCATGGTGCATTGTCTGCAACACCTACGTTTCGTATGCCAGCCGGGGACTTCAAGCACTAACTGACCATCTCCCCAGGAAGAAGCACATTGAAACGTGCTCTTCTCTGAAGGACAATCAACGTTTGCCAGGTGGGTTTTTTTCTGCTCAAGTAAGGCACAGTGCTCCTGAATTGTTTGATTTTCCTTCGATTTTATACGGCAGAAGAAGAACAGATTTGGCTCAAGTCAAGCGAAGAACACAGCTCTAGATCTGAACTTTGCGCATCTGTTTCAGTTTCTCGACTGTCACTGTGCTGATCGTATTCTTCGAACTATATTTACCAAATTTAAGCAAGGGTTTGAGCTGGGCTGGTACCCAAACCGCTAACCCACAAATCGAAGAAAAATCTATGCGTTGAGCCTTATTTTCTTCTTCTTTTTTTTATACTTTTTTTTTAAACTCCTTGTAAGAGATCATGGGAAAGTAACTTAAGTGGGCAATTCTTATTGGTGAGCCTTTGTAACTTTTATGTTTGAAAGTAAACCAGATTGCACAGATTGTGTTACAAGTTACATTTTCCAGTTTGTCTCAACAGATCAATTTTTTAACAAATTTCAACCATATAATACATGTATATATTTTTTTCTTCAAAAAATAAAAAATTGGTACTAAAAACTCTGATTCTAAAAACAGAATTTAATGGCAAACTTGGAGCTCAGATGACACCAGATTGCACCATCTGGGTTCTTTGGAGAACATTTTTTCCGGGGGAGCATGCCCCCGGACCCCCCTAGTAAGACTAGGCGCTTCGCACCGTCGACTTGACGCTTCGCGTCTTCAGTTAAATATTTTCAGCCTTTTTTACAATTTTCAATTCCCATGCCTGTAAGTTTATCATCTGTACCATAAGTTTATCATCTGTACCATAAGTTTATCATCTGTACCATAAGTTTATCATCTGTACCATAAGTGTTAGTCTGTCTGTCCACTTTATAGACCAGTGGGTCAACGTACCTGTGATGTTTTGTCATAAAATAAACGTTCTGAGTAACTTACTATTCTTGTTTTTGTGATTCTTCATGTTAAGATTTAGAAACAGGATTTGAAGAGCAGACACTCATGCACACTAACACACACATTCCTTTTTATACTGACTCGGGTTTGTTTTCCCCTCAACCCTTGTTACAATCAAACACCATTTTACACTTATCAAGCAATGATACACTCTGCAGAAAAAAGTCTACAGAAAAAAATACACTAAGACACACACACACAGAGGCAAACACACACACACACACAGAGGCAAACACACACACACACACACAGGCAAACACATACACACACAGAGGCAAACACACACAGAGGCAAACACACACACACACACACACACACACACACACACAGAGGCAAACACACACACACACAGAGAAAACATATTCCACGCAATCACACGACCAAAAACCAACCTTAACAACAATCTACCCCTCACTACAATCCACAAACCTTCTCCGTCCTTGAAGAAAGCCAGCAGCTGTCCGTAGAGCACAGTGTAAAAGTTCTTCCACGATCGGATGGTGGCCTTCTTGCCGCCGCTCTGCAGTTCCTGCTTCCTGTCGACTAGAGTCTGGAGGTCTGGCGGCGGCAGGTTCTCCGGGAGTTTGTACTTGTCCTTGAAACTGCGAGTGCGGCGCCGGATGTTGAAGCTGGGGGTGCGTTTTGACTTCTTGCTCTCCCCGTCCTTTGTCTTGAAGAGAAATTTAAACTGAAGTGTAGGAGGTTAGTTTCATGAAGTCAAAATGACTGATACCTCAAGGGAAGTAAGCACTTTGAACGCACAAGACATGTGCAATAGAGTGAGAGTTATAAGCCCATTCAATCTCCTGGCGCCTGAGAGAATAACAAGCAATGACAATGAATGAACAAGCCACGTTCCTCCTCATGGCATCACTTTGCTATCATTAATCTTTTATATACTATTAATAATAATAATAATCATAATAAAGTGTATTTATATTGCGCCTATCCCTTACAAAAAACAAAAATATTTGGCTCTAAGCGCATTACAACATGTGTAGGGACTTGGTACAATCAAGTCTGACAAATACAATAACACAATATACAGTCGGTATCTTAGGTAAAACTGGGAAAAGCAGCTTCGACATTTAAACACTGCTACTAAAAGATCCTCTAACAATGCATACTGCTTTACAATATGCATTTATGTATAAATATAGTTAAAGAACATCGAGTTAATAGGAATTAGAAAAGGTTCTTATAATAAAACTATCTAGCTATTATTACCAATTCAGTGCCCCATATGGCTTTTTGACCAATCAGGATGGATTCTAGGTGACCTGTTAAATGTTATAACGTTCAGGCACGGACCCTTTTTGTTTATCAAGCTAAAAATTGACAAAACAAAGTAAAAATTTAAATCAACAAGATCAGCGTGATTTATTCTACAGAATGACACTTCAAATGCTGTCAGATAATACTCTCTTTATCTAAAAAAAATACCGATAAGCGAGTTTTGTCGGTGGGTGCTTTACGGAACAGCAAGGTACCGCCCATCCTCTGAGTGTGAAATGCCGACCCGCTCACTTGAAATGTAAATTACCTAAGTTCGAAAAATCAAGTGAAATTGCGTCACTCGCGTTACGTCAAATGTATCGTTACGTCATTTCCCATCCCTCTTGAGTCGGTTCTAAATCTGTCGCTCTCTATTCAACAAGAACAAGAAGAGCAAACGCTCGATCGAGTCACTTTCGCAGTTCTGAATATTATATGAGGCATCAGATGGACAGGAAGAAATTGCTATTCACAACACAATACAGATGTAAATAATTTGATGTAAAGAATAATCCTATAAAGTTTGAATCAAATCCGATGAATAGTTTCAGAGATATGATATTTCAATTTTTTTCCTTCAAGACATACCTGTGACCTTGAAAAAGGTCAAAGGTCACCAAAGCAGACGTCAAAGTGTAGAGGTCACTGGGAGTCACGTTCACATAAAATTTGAGCCCGGTCACTTTTATAGTTTCTGAGAAAAGCCCAACGTTAAGTTGTGTGTTGCCGAACAGAAAAGGCTAGTTATCTCCCTTGTTTTTCTGATAACGTTCGTAAAAGGCTACAGATGTAAATACTTTGATGTAAAGAATAATCCTACAAAGTTTCAATCACATCCGATGAACTTTGTCAAAGATATAAAATGTCTAATTTTTCCTTTGACGCTGACCTGTGACCTTGAAAAAGGTCAAAGGTCAACGAAACCATCGTTAAAGTGTAGAGGTCATTGGAGGTCACGACTAAACAAAATATGAGCCGGATCGCTTTGATAGTTTCCGAGAAAAGTCCAACGTTAAGGTGGTGTCTACGGACGGCCGGCCGGCCGGCCGGACAGACTAACACTGACCGATTACTTAGAGTCACTTTTTCTCAAGTGACTCAAAAAGCGAAGCAACCGAAACGCATGTTGAACATGGTTTATCTTGTGAGATTGTTTTGTGTCAAACGCATTTGATCTGTGAATATTCATCACGTCAGGAGTATTACTCTGATTGGCTGACCCAGGTCACGAGAATTCTTTGACTGACAGGCATAATCAGGTAGGAGCGCTCAAGTTCCCATTGCGGCTGTTCTGTCTAATTCGCGGGGTTGCTTCGAAATTTCTTTTGGTCAAATTAAACGATATCAGCATTCGCCTAAAAGGCTCATGCTTGATATCTTTTTTCTCGACATGCCTGTTATCATTTGCTAACAGTCAGCATATTAGAAATAACTCATATAAAGTATAAGGTGCAAAAAATACTATAGTCCCACCTGCCCTGGTAACCCCCTTTCTATTACAGGACCAGCTGCCCCTCATGACGTCACCACAACATCCCCTTTCTATTATAGGACCAGCTGCCCCTCATGACGTCACCACAACATCCCCTTTCTATTACAGGATCAGCTGCCCCTCATGACGTCACCACAACATCCCCTTTCTATTATAGGACCAGCTGCCCCTCATGACGTCACCACAACATCCCCTTTCTATTATAGGATCAGCTGCCCCTCATGACGTCACCACAACATCCCCTTTCTATTATAGGACCAGCTGCCCCTCATGACGTCACCACAACATCCCCTTTCTATTATAGGATCAGCTGCCCCTCATGACGTCACCACAACATCCCCTTTCTATTACAGGACCAGCTGCCCCTCATGACGTCACCACAACATCCCCTTTCTATTATAGGATCAGCTGCCCCTCATGACGTCACCACAACATCCCCTTTCTATTATAGGATCAGCTGCCCCTCATGACGTCACCACAACATCCCCTTTCTATTATAGGATCAGCTGCCCCTCATGACGTCACCACAACATCCCCTTTCTATTATAGGACCAGCTGCCCCTCATGACGTCACCACAACATCCCCTTTCTATTATAGGATCAGCTGCCCCTCATGACTTCACCACAACATCCCAAATGAGTGGTTTTTTCTATACAGACCTGTTTACCCCAAAGCTTGATAAGACTAATGGTAAAAATGAATAGTAATCTGATGACAAAAATAATAACCCAGTGGTTACAAACGCCAACATTAGCAACACAAACCTAATTTGAATAAAATCGTAGTCTGGTCTCAAATGGAGTATTTTTCCCCCAAAATCCTAAAAACTAGTAATTAATTACTCCAAAATAGTAAGGGTAAACAGGTGTGCATATAATGAACCTTTCCCTGGTGACCACCTGTCCATAACAACCCTTCTGGTCGGTCCCTTGGGTGGTCCGTATCGACAGGCCTGTCCACTTCACCTGCTTACTGTAATAGGCATCTCCATCTGAACAAAAGTTTAACAAACCAAACCAAGACGACAAGAATTCATTCAGCCCATCGTGCTGAGACACAAGAAACACAGCAACTAGCTCCCTGATGACACAGCAACTAGCTCCCTGATGACACAGCAACTAGCTCCCTGATGACACAGCAACTAGCTCCCTGATGACACAGCAACTAGCTCCCTGATGACACAGCAACTAGCTCCCTGATGACACAGCAACTAGCTCCCTGATGACACAAGAAACACAGCAACTAGCTCCCTGATGACACAGCAACTAGCTCCCTGATGACACAGCAACTAGCTCCCTGATGACACAGCAACTAGCTCCCTGATGACACAAGAAACACAGCAACTAGCTCCCTGATGACACAGCAACTAGCTCCCTGATGACACAAGAAACACAGCAACTAGCTCCCTGATGACACAGCAACTAGCTCCCTGAAGACACAAGAAACACAGCAACTAGCTCCCTGATGACACAGCAACTAGCTCCCTGAAGACACAAGAAACACAGCAACTAGCTCCCTGATGACACAGCAACTAGCTCCCTGATGACACAAGAAACACAGCAACTAGCTCCCTGATGACACAGCAACTAGCTCCCTGAAGACACAAGAAACACAGCAACTAGCTCCCTGATGACACAGCAACTAGCTCCCTGAAGACACAAGAAACACAGCAACTAGCTCCCTGATGACACAGCAACTAGCTCCCTGAAGACACAAGAAACACAGCAACTAGCTCCCTGATGACACAGCAACTAGCTCCCTGAAGACACAAGAAACACAGCAACTAGCTCCCTGATGACACAGCAACTAGCTCCCTGATGACACAAGAAACACAGCAACTAGCTCCCTGATGACACAAGAAACACAGCAACTAGCTCCCTGATGACACAAGAAACACAGCAACTAGCTCCCTGAAGACACAAGAAACACAGCAACTAGCTCCCTGATTACAAACTTACCTGCTCGATGCGTTTCTGCGTGGGACTCATGGGTGGAGACAAGTTACCCTTCTTGGTGTAGGTAGGTGAGGTGGGTCGTCCACTCTCCTCCCCTCCCTCCCTCTCCCTCCCTCCATCGATGGCAAGAGGGGGAGGGGCATGAGGAAGCTGGGGGGCGTCTTCCACCTCCTCCTCTTCTTCCTCCTCTGACAAAACCTCGCTGGAGGGAGGGGGAGAGCGAGTTCCGTTGACGCGATCAGGGGACTGCGAGACTGGGGAGGTTGGCTCGTCCACAGAAGACTGGTGGAACTCCGTGGCTTTCTGCAGGGAGATGGGGGAGAGGGGGGCGTCTGAACGCTGACGGAAGCTGATGGCTCGTCTCACGTCTGTCGTCTTCTCTCCGCCATCCGTCTTGGAGGTGATCTTGATGCTCTGTGAGCGACCGATCAGATTCTTCACCGTAGAGCGATCAAGCTTGTCGTCAGGTCTGGTGTTGGACAAGGAAAAAGCATGAGGATAAATACAAAATAAAGAGAATTTCCTGATTTGAATACACCAGCAATTTACACACACACAAAAGTCTCCTAAATCTCACACATGATGAGAGTAATGTTCTCAGTTAATTAAACCCTTCATGTGTTCAACAGTCACTGTATTTCACTTTGGGTTCATCCTCCAAGAATATCAAAGGCCAACATCACCGGTGTGACAGATGTAGCTCTGTTTTTCCAGGCCTGTAATGCACCCTGTGACATTGCTTACGCTAAATTTATCTCTTTGGCCTTCTACTATATAGCAGGGCTTTGTCCCCAGGATGTTCGAGGCTTTGAGCCTGACACACACAAATCTATTCAGGACACTCACTTTGTTTCGTCTCCTTCCTCCTTTCGCTGCCGTAGCAACACTTCACGCGCTTTTCTCTGCTCCTCTTCTCGCTTTCGCTCCTGCAGCAATTCAAAGTAGAGAAAATTGACAATTTTTTCACAAAACAATTGAAAAAAAATAACAAAATGATAAAAAAGAGATTATTTTCAGTGCCCTTTAATTCAATTGACTTTTTTGTATGTGCTAAAAATCGCTGGTTTGTTTATTTATGTATTGATTTTATCATTCAAACATTTCTTTTGATACCTTTACCTTGTTCTCTAGCTTACACATCAGTGACACAGAATACCTTTTCATGAATATCAAGTTTTTGTTTCATCTGAATAATAAAATGTGCAATGTGCACCATTGAAAACATTACCATTTCTAACACACATGCATGCTATTAACAAATGTAATGTACATTTGATTTTTTAATATCTTGATGTCGCATCGAAGATTTTTAAAAACTAAAATTCTGATGAACGCGTGTTAAAGATTATGTCTCGGGAAGAGCGATAAGAAAGAAACTTTATTGATAAAATAGCCATTATGGCTTAGAAGTAATGACACTATTTCTTTCATTATCCAATATTAGTTTATTGAATCTGAAATATAGTTGTCTTTTGCAAACAAATTCAACAGTTAATTATCGTTATATCTTCTTTATAAATGCTGACACTGTGACGAAATCCAAAATACAAGGGCCTTTATTCACAGCAACCACAATATCTGCAAGAACTATATCATTACAGGGTATCTTGTAGTACAAAGCTGCAAGCATAAAACCATTTTTTATTTTATTTTTTACAGTTGTTACACAAGCTCTCAGGGTTGAGGAAAAAGTCCTATATTTTTTGATTAAATATACATACATGTAGCAGGAATGAAAAGAAATGACTGATGTTTTCACTGGTGTTATTCAACTAAAAGTTGTGGTATGTGAAATGAACCAGATCTGTATCGCAACAATTGCACGTTTACATCCATTGGAATTTAAATCAAGGTATATGTGTTAGAGTGAAACAAAGCACTTCCAAAAGTACCACCGCAATTGTGAGAATTATTTTCTATCTATTTATTACACACACTTTTGTCAGTAATCATAAAATATAACACTTCTCTGCATATATAACATTTATATATTCTCTACACCACTTGAATACAAGATTTGTCGTTACTATTATTTTAAAGCCGCTGAAAAATGTCTTGGCGTTTTTCTTCAATTTGATCTTTGTCCTCTTGAGATGATAAGACAGGAATAAAGAGAGAAACACAAAAGGACTTTGAGAGAGAAGACATCTTTTGGGGAGAAAACAAGGGCATTGCGGAAAGACAAAATTAACTTGAGTGAAAAAAAGGAAGTAAAAAAAAAAGGAGGAAAAAAAAGGGGAGAATGCACTGAGACTATAACAAGATCATGCATCTGATCTACACTGATAGTTTCAATCTTTAGATGAGACTTAAAAGAAAATGAAGACAGCCCCCCCACAAAAATTAGAGTAAGACCAACTGGGTGTTGGGCTATCTAAAAATGTCTGACTGAAAATAAAACAAAATAAAAAAAGTAAACCGTCAGAAGATACAAGAGTCAGAACAGAAAGACGTACAGCATAAACAATTTGTGAACCTTCGAGGATTTACATAACTCAAATAAATACACCCCAGTTGACAAGATAAACCACCAAACTAAACCAAAATGACCCTCCAGGACATACAACGATCAGAATCAACAAACAAAATGGAAAAGTATACACAGACTGAGAGTATAAAACAAAAACAATGGCTCCAGGATACAAAAATAACTGACGTCTGAACTGAAACAGAAAACAAGAGAACCAAACTCGCAGATACTTTAACGCCAACTATGCATACACATGCAAGCAAGAAGCCCCAGCAAGCAACCTCTTGTAGAGAAGCCAGACAGTGCATGCCGTGATTTATATTCGTTCCCAGCCCAAAGATTCTACAGATCCCAGGACTCAAGGTCAAGGGCGCTACTCACGTCAAGACTCTGATACTTTGATCCAAGCGCAGTCATAAAAATTGTATTGATTAGGTTTTCAATTCATGTTGAAGAGCTAAGCTAAGACAATGGAAGTTGGGGGGTGGGAGGGGGGATAGGGGTTCATAGTTGTTTGTTGTTCAATTGGATAATTAAGGAGCTAGCTGATGAATTATGAGGAGCAGTATCTTGGACTCAAATACCCAGTACTTTTGCTGTTGCAAGCACTTTTTCATCTCTCATATATTGCACACACACACACACACACACACACACACACACACACACACACACACACACACACACACGCATACACACACGCATACACACACACACACATGCACAGAAACTCGTGTGCGCTTGGGTGTTTATATACATGCTCGAACACACACACTTGTGACACACAGAGACGCACGCATGCACGCACACAAACACTTGCACACGCACACACACAGCACCCTTTACTCCACTATGGCTAATCCTCAATGTGTGCACAACCCATTACCCCCGTGTCTCCCCCTCTGTGACCAACATCATATCACCATACTTCTACAAAACGAACAAACATGAATCGAGAAATAAATTGAAGGCCGGCTGATACAAGTGAACGTGCATGCTGTCAATACATACAAGGCTGGTTTATACTTCTCTTCACAAATCACTCAAGCTACAAGCACACTCAAGCTGGCTAGATACACAGAAGCACGACAAAATAGTTATGTGACAGATAAAGGTGAAGACAACCATTTAACTGATTAAGATTAAAGTTGTAAAATTCACACATACAGCCTTCTGTGTCTGCAAGAGAGACGACACAAAAAATCAGTTAGCTTCTTACAAAAAAAAAGAGGTGAAGATACAAGGTTTCATTCTTCATGCTGTTAAGATATGATATTCATGCATAGTCTTTTTTCTTTAAACATTTTTTTAACTCGCCCACCCTTGCAGCCATGATACTAAGTATGTGACCTAAAAGCTTCAACTAAAGGCACAAGCAATCTTTCTCCGTTTTAAGCACTGTGTGACTGTGTGTGCATGTTTGTGTGTGCATGCGTGTGTGTGTGTGTGTGTGTGTGTGTGGGCGTGAGTGCATATGTGCACGCGTGCGTGAGTGTGTGTGTGTGTGTATATGACACACAACCACACAAATACGGTTCTGATTAGGAAAAAATAATAAAGAGTTCAGAGATAGAACTGGTTCTCCCATCCCATCCTATATGTACTTGACATCATTTTGACAAATTTAGTAGGCTAAACACATGCTTTCAGTTCTATAGCTGATCATGCCATTTTTTAAATCAAATGATCACATTTCTCACATATGATATGTAAAGACCCATCACCAAATTTGTTAGTGGTTCCCAAATGTTTTCTTTCGAGCTACTTTATAAGAGGAATCACTTATTCTATTGTCTAAATACTTCCATCTAAAAAAAAATCGATCCCTTCTCTAAAAGATCTCACACAAAAATGTCTACAAGCTTAAAACAAAACACAGAATTTCTTATTCTGCAATAATAAAAAATAAAAAGTTAAACTCATCCCTACTAAATCACAGTACTAGCAATCACACACTCAAAGTGAAAGAAGAACATGGAAGATAAATCCCCAGACACCAATCCAAATCAACACAGAATTATTCTACAAGACAATGGCAGTGGCAGCAGTCTCTGTTGTGATTTCTGAAAGCGTTTTACGAATCTCCTAAGCTGCAGCACTATAATGCTGAACACAACATATTAAAATACTCATTCTCTAAAAAATAAAGCTATACTCTAACATAGTTGCCAACCCTAGCTTTATACAACAAATCCTGAGAGACGGCCATTAAGGTGCAAAGCGCAAAGGTGACACCACAATGCGCTCCTTGACCTCCCTGACCTCCCAAAAAAATGGGCTGACACTCCAAACGTGCCCTTGTGTTTTTTGCACAAGTGAGTTTTTATGTGTATGACCAAGAAAATGTTTCTATTTCGTGAATCCTCAGCCGGTTATAACTATAATTATTTACATAAACCAGACGGCAAACAGAATTAGCCAATGGGTGCTTAAAAAAACATGCATTTAGACAATCATGCTAGATATTTTGGAAATCAATAAATCGCGCGCTGCAATAATTTGGACTGGAAATAAAATTGTAAAATTGTGGATTAAACTGTGAAGGTTGGCAGCTAGCTATGCTCCAAGCTATGGGCATCTGCGCTGAAATGTGTACTCAAGTCTATTTTCCTCTAATCTTGCTCTGCATTCTAGTTCTGGAACTTTCTCAGTCCTAGAGTGACATGCAAAAATTGTTACATCCTGCAGTCTTTCCACATTTGATTAAGTGTGCACAGGCAACAGATTGTGTGAACATGTGCACGAACAGTAGGGTACAATTCTTGATGCAAGGTGTTTTTGAATATGGTAACAGAATGTGCACATAGACGTGACTACACTTTTCTTCCTTTGGCAATTCGCCCAACACTCGCAGACACCCGCTGTAGCAGAACTATAACCAGGAAAGGGCAGGTAATTCTTACCTCCATGATTCGGTCCTGCTCTTTCTTGCGCAGTTCGTCAAGACGTTCACGCTCTCGCTTCGCCTCGTCCTCCACCTGCTGCTGTTGTTCCTTCAGCTTCTGTTCCGCGAAGGCGTTCTTCACCTGGCCACACAAAACGTACTCCATTAGTCTACAATTATAGCAGTACAGTAACACAAGCGTACTCCTGGCATGTTTGGAACACCCGATGAAGAGAGAGATTATTACACTGCACATGTGTGTGGTCACACTCTTTAAAGTTCTTTGGAACACTGTTCCTGCTGCCTGTCATGCACTGGTGAGACGCTGTAAAGTATGTGCAATCAGATTATTTTTGGATCAACAATCAAGCAATAAGAGCAAATACTCATACAACTCACCTTCGTCCGGAGGGCCAAACACTCCTCATTACTGAGACTGTCAGATTATTAAAAGGGGAGTCAAAAACAAGAAGAGAAATAAAATCTTAAATCAACCACTTAAAGGCAGCAGTGCTAGTGCTTAGGAATGCAAAAAAGTACAGACCATCCACAAACACACAAACAAACAGAATCAAGCTGCACCAACAAAATCCCTACCTTCTCATTTCTTTGAAGAGCGTTGACCCTGTCTTCCTGGGCGGTGACAGTTTTCTCGAAGTCGGCATGGCGACGCAGCAACTCTTCCACGTTCTCAATGGACAGGCCAAACTTCTTCTCCCTCAGTAAGGGTTCACGCAGGTTCATCCACGTCTCGATCTGCTCCATCTCATGGCGAAGTTGCTGCACAAAGAAAAACATGAAGGTGTTTACATTTTTGTTAACTTCATATGATTTGAGAAATGTGTTTGGGACACAGACAGAGGAGTTGTACAATGACAGTGAAATGAAACAGACCTAAACTGACGTTGCAATGTCATGTCTAATGCCCTTGTTTCTGGGGTTTTGAGTTGTTGAGCTCAAGAGTGTTTTAGATGCGCTCGAAAAGCATTCATCCAAACTCTCATAGGCAGAGCCCAGGCATTAACCACTGTTGTTTTTAGTGTGTCCTGACATATTGTGAAACAAGTATATCGCGGTCCAATTCCATGGACCTCAACATAGGCAGAGCCCAGGCATTAACCACTGTTGTTTTTTAGTGTGTCCTGACATAT
Source organism: Littorina saxatilis (assembly GCF_037325665.1). Lineage (NCBI taxonomy): Eukaryota > Metazoa > Mollusca > Gastropoda > Littorinimorpha > Littorinidae > Littorina > Littorina saxatilis. Next base: position 69,182,922 of record NC_090261.1, read on the forward strand.
TGTGAAACAAGTATATCGCGGTCCAATTCCATGGACCTCAACATAGGCAGAGCCCAGGCATTAACCACTGTTGTTTTTAGTGTGTCCTGACATATTGTGAAACAAGTATATCGCGGTCCAATTCCATGGACCTCAACATAGGCAGAGCCCAGGCATTAACCACTGTTGTTTTTAGTGTGTCCTGACATATTGTGAAACAAGTATATCGCGGTCCAATTCCATGGACCTCAACATAGCAGAAGTCTCCTGTACCTGCAATGTGAAACACCTTCGGTGAGAGGACACCTCCCAATAAAGGACACCTGTTGTCCCTGTGTTTATTATCTTGACCCAAAATATACCTGTCATGACAGGCCACCTGCAAGATAGGGACACTTCCGGCTGGTCAAGAGTACCTTTTCATTGCAGGTATCGATACTGTATATAAACACAAATTACATAGAGAAAGGTAAGCCACACAGGTGTATGTATTACCTGAGCCTCCAGGTTCTGTTGGTGCAGTTTACGCCTGTGTTTCAGGTTCCTCAGCAGACCTTCATGAGACTGGTCCAGCTGCTTGATCTTCTCCTCGATCTGCACACACAGGTTAAACATCTCATGAAATGTGCACTTTTATCATCTCACGATGACTTACAAAGACTCCAATGTGTCAACTGGATGACTGCCGGTCATTACCAGCTGCAATTTCTAGGATATGATTTTTCTTTGCTACTACTTTATTCAATTTTGTACGAACATGTACATTTCTGCCAATCAAAGAAAATTGGATCAGCCCCCTCCCCCTTGCAAAGCAAAAATGGAAAACAATAGGGACATGAACTCAAGCAAACACTTATATTACTTGCCCAAACAAGCAAAAAACAAAGTTTTCTTTATCTCCCTTACCTCTTTAGACAAAAAGTGTCCGTTGGCGATGAAGGACTGTCCAGTCTGCCGGAACTTGTCGAAGGCTTCCTGGCGACTCTCCACCTCAGCGTTGTGTTCCTTGTAGCGCACCATCATGGCCTCGGCACCGGGCAAGTCACGGGCCAACTCATCCGCTGTGATGATTGCCTGCATCTCGGAGATCCACGCCCTGTAGCAGAAACAAATTGTATTTGAAAAAAGTCCAGGAACATATCCATACTGATGAAACCCAATACGGTTTCCTGCTAAAAAGCATAAGACATATCCATACTTATGACCCCCAAAATAGCTTTATTGTGCTCAAATTCATTAGAAATATCCATACTTATGACCCCCAAAATAGCTTTATTGTGCTCAAATTCATTAGAAATATATTATATCCATACTTATGACCCCCAAAATAGCTTTATTGTGCTCAAATTCATTAGAAATATCCATCAGCTTCATTAACAGCTGCAATGAGGCATTCTTTCAAAAAGAGCATCAGAAAAACCTAGATGGAATAAATATTAGTATAGTGAAAGCCTTTTGAGCCTCTGCCTCCACGCCCCCTGATTCAAGACACCCCCACCCCCTTTAAAAGATTCTGCTTTCTCAAATAGATAAATTACCTCCATGTTAACCGGAGCTATCTCCCAGTGATGCATGGCGCTAGTATTTTTTTAAACCGGTACGCAAACTTTTAACAGTCCATAAAAAAACGGTAGGCCGGTCATTGGAACCGGTAAGTGTTCAACTCAGAGTACTGGTTTTATTGTTTTACCAGTAAAAAAAACCTGTAGTTCTAAAAATCAACCGGTAGGTTATACCGGCAGCCAATTTTGTTCCGGTATTTTCTCGTTTCAACCGGTAAAATACCGGCTATTACCGGTTAACGCCAATACTAATCTCCCCGCCCATAACCATGAAGTGTCCACACTTACGTGAGCTCCCTGTAGTCGTTGAAGTACATCTGGAGCTGTTCCGCCTGGTTGAGTTTCTCTTTGCGGTGCGTGGCTTTCTCCACCAGTGTGTTCCACGAGTGAACCATCTCTTCGTGCTTCAGCGCTATGTGCTCCTGGGCGTCAGGGAACGAGCCAATCAGACGCTCGGCTTCCTTTGTGATGGTTTCCACCTGTTCGCTGATGGCTGCAAGGTCCCTCTGGAGAAAAGAAAGAAGTTATGTCTTTAGACTTCGATAATTGTGTGAATCTGATAACTAACGTTCACTTGTTTGAAATAAAAACTATATGTCTTCTCTTGGTAGATTCTGGCAAAATACTGCTCATAGTCTATAGATTCCGTTGGTTACTCATGTATTTTGATCAGCAGTCCGAATAAACAGAACCAATTAATTTTGTTCAGCTTTTCTATTCGTTTTCAAACGGTCCTGCCTGGAAATGAAGGCTTGCACACTCTTCAGGTCATATGGCGTATAGTAATCACTGCTGAAATCTTGTGATCCAAAATGAACACTTTTTCATCGACAGTTGCAAAAAATGAAGCTGCATTAATAACAATGGCCTCAAGCCTTCAGATAAGGGCCTTCACAAATAACAATGGCCTCAAGCCTTGAGATAAGGGCCTTCACAAATAACAATGGCCTCATGCCTTGAGATAAGGGCCTTCACAAATAACAATGGCCTCAAGCCTTGAGATAAGGGCCTTCACAAATAACAATGGCCTCAAGCCTTGAGTTAAGGGCCTTCACAAATAACAATGGCCTCAAGCCTTGAGATAAGGGCCTTCACAAATAACAATGGCCTCAAGCCTTGAGATAAGGGCCTTCACAAATAACAATGGCCTCAAGCCTTGAGATAAGGGCCTTCACAAATAACAATGGCCTCAAGCCTTGAGATAAGGGCCTTCACAAATAACAATGGCCTCAAGCCTTGAGATAAGGGCCTTCACAAATAACAATGGCCTCAAGCCTTGAGTTAAGGGCCTTCACAAATAACAATGGCCTCAAGCCTTGAGTTAAGGGCCTTCACAAATAACAATGGCCTCAAGCCTTGAGTTAAGGGCCTTCACAAATAACAATGGCCTCAAGCCTTGAGTTAAGGGCCTTCACAAATAACAATGGCCTCAAGCCTTGAGTTAAGGGCCTTCACAAATAACAATGGCCTCAAGCCTTGAGTTAAGGGCCTTCACAAATAACAATGGCCTCAAGCCTTGAGTTAAGGGCCTTCACAAATAACAATGGCCTCAAGCCTTGAGTTAAGGGCCTTCACAAATAACAATGGCCTCAAGCCTTGAGTTAAGGGCCTTCACAAATAACAATGGCCTCAAGCCTTGAGATAAGGGCCTTCACAAATAACAATGGCCTCAAGCCTTGAGTTAAGGGCCTTCACAAATAACAATGGGTAATCAACCAGGCGTACCTCCAAGCCGTCGTGGCGTGAGATGAGGGCCTGCACACTCTCCAGGTCGTGACCGTAGTCGTCACTGCTGACGATGCCGTCCTTCTCCTGGATCCACTCCAGTGTGTCGTCAGCGTCACGCCCGTACAGGTGAACCTCCTTCGCCCCCGCAAGCGCCTGGAAAAAGCAAATAATATTTGTTTTACTGCTTACACTTCACAAACAATGCTGTGCAGCAGTACCTGCCATGCAAGACCGTAGGAGACGACATCCATAAAGGACACCTCATGTTGTCTCCCTTTGTCATGAAAGAAATACACTTGTTTGCATAGGCCACCTGCAGTTGAGAGGCACTTACAGCCGGCCCAAAGGGTGTGCCTTTTTATCGCTTTTATTTTGTAGCTGATGTAATGATTGTATAGGACAAAGATGGCCTGGAGTGCTGTTTCCTTGGGAGGTTTTTATATATCTTTTTTTAAGTGATCCTGACAAAAACGTGCACAAGCATATGAACTTATGCGTAAGGCACACACAAACACACATCCACGCATGCCCCCTCCCCCCTCCCACACACACACAAAGCAGCATCTAAATGTTCTCTATTTACACTCCTCCCTATGCCCTCACCTCTTGTCTGGCCCGAGCCACTTCGTTAAGCTCGGCCCACAGTTGCTTGACCTCGGCCAGACGCTTGCGGATCTTGTCAGCCTCAAAGTGACCGTCGGTCAGCATGGCGTTGGCCATGTCCGTCACACGTATGACGCGATCCTCGTTGGTGCTAAGGTCGTGCATGAAGTCTTCAAACTTCTGCTGCAGCACCTGTTGGAACACAAGAGTCAATTTATGTCAAGTCTTTTGATGAACAGAAATGAAAATATACACACATACACCTAGAGATATGTCCATACATAGGCACACATATAGATATATACAGACAAACAGACAGACAGACAAGGGAGAAACATACATCCACTAAGTTATTGCAATTCCAGATCAAGGTGAACTGCATTTGCAGCCATAATTTTCAAACAAGTTTCTTTCTAATCTTTTGGTTAGTGGAATTAATCTCCTGGCACTTGAGAGAAAACAAGCATTGAATTGAACAAGCGACTTTCATTCATCTTCAGCATTAAATGTAATTAATCTTAAATGCAAAAACAAATAGACTGCTAACGTTCCAAAATTCAGAATCAGAAAACAATCAAGGTATATTACAGGAACGATTAATTGTGACAATACAATACAGTCACTGATCTTCGACTGAATCGTATTGTAATTAATCTTACCTCTACGTGTTCCAGATCAGTGCCGTAATCCTCAGAGCCAGCGATGACACTCTTGTCGGAGATCCAGTTGGCCGTCTCGTCGGCTTCTCGTAGGAACTCGAACAGCTTCTTGCTGTCAGTCAGTTTCTGACGTCGCTGTTGTGTCAAGTCTTGCAGCCGTCTGTACTGACGCTCCATCTCAGCCTGACATTAATCACATGCAATCATACTCATTTTGAACACAATACTGAACCTTCTAAAGGTGACAGGGTGAGTGAATCGTTAGGTGAAAATGTGTGTCAATGAGTACAGGGAGAGAGGGGAAGCGACCATCTACAAGCAACAAGAGTTGCGCTACCGACTGTGGTTACATGTTTAGGTGCAGTCAGCCACCTGCACTCATGGCAGAATGACCAAGGTCTTTTATGGCTTAATGTCTCTACTTTCATCAATTAATCTTTCTCATTCTAAAGTGCTGACTAAAAAGAGAAGCACATACACAGCAGAGTGTTCTACTGACAAATCCACTTCAGTAGCATCACTAACACTCAAATACCAATTAAGTTGCAGCATTTTTCAAAATTCTGTCATAAAAGAATAAGGCTTTTGTTTCCATTTCATTTTGATTACTTTATTATTCTATTGCTGGGAGATTCGGGAAGCTTCCTCCCAGTGGAAAGCTAGCAGCAACAAGAGTAATGCTACCCAGGTGTTTGCGTGTTTAGGTGTAATCAGCCACCTGCACTGCTGGCACAATGACCCAGGTCTTTTACATGCCTCAGGGGTGGGACATGGATATCGCCTCTGAGTCCGATTCGAACCCATGATCCAAGCATCACAAGTCTACCAACTGAGCTAATAGGCCCCTATAAGCAATGAAAGTAAAAACTGTTTTTCTTTTCTTTGTTATTTTTTCTCCATCAGACCTGTGTGCGCTTGATGTTGTCAGAGTCGTAGTGGTTGCGGTCCAGCAGGTTATGGCTGAGTGCCGCCAGCTCCCCAATGCTGTTGCTGAAGTTGTCAATGTCACGCTCCAGTGCATCCAGCTTCTTGGTCAACGCCTGTGACACACAAGATAAATAAGCTACTATCACATTTCACACCTTGAACACAACCTATGAATCCTTTCTCAAATGTGTGGAGTAAGTTCAAATCTGCTTTAAATCAGTCCCAAGAAGCTCTGAATCCTTTCCAACAAGTGTAACAACTAAGTTCATAGTCAGTCCTAGTCTTAAATCGATAACACATATGGTCTTGTGTACAGAAATCTACATTTGTAGAACTGCACTATTGACATTTTTGTGTGAATTATTCTCTCATTTAAAAAAAATTCTGTTCTTTATTTTATCTCAGCGAAGCTGGAGGTATCCCACGAACGCTATACTGTAATCGACTTGAGAAATGTTCATACCGATAATACATGATAAAGCGGGATTCTTTGTGCCCGATCAGGGGCTATACAGTTGGGGATGGAAGTTCACCAAAAATTGGGAACATGGGAGGGGGGGGGGGGGTATGCAGTGCCTTGGCATTGCACTTCTACTCAATTTTTTTTCCTTTTTCCATTGACATAAATTTGCACTTTTTCCTTTGACATAAATTTGCACTCTAAGAGGTCGACACTGCCAAAGTATAAACACTGATCAGTTTCTTGATCAAAACGCCTATAGCCCAATTAATAATGAAGTCTCATCAAGAACACTGACCAGCACAGAGTCCTCGTCCTTGCCCAGGTCGGTGCTGGTCAGCTGAGGAATCTTCTCGTTCATCCACAGCTCCACCTCGTTCACCTCCATGTAGAACTGAAACACGCAGCAAAACTCTACAATCCATCTTCCCCTCACAGAAGGGTATTATACACACCAGGATTTGTGCTTTTCACACAGTTTACTCATCTGATATATTAGTGTGTTTCCATGGCTGGTCAAGAAAACTTTTCTTAATGCTTAGAGTAACAAAGTTTGAGGACTGAGGTATGCATGGTTGGCTCACGTAAGTGTAGCCTATGCGATCGTAACTTTGTCTGTCTGTGCGTATGTGCGTGTATATGTCTGTGGTAGAAACTCTAACATTTGAAGACGTCACATTACATTGACGTCACATTATGACGTAAGAGGGTTAGACGTCACGCGAAGGAAGTACTGAAAGTCTCGGTCATTATTATTTTGAGCGGGCCGAGACTAGTTGGCAGTCGTGTCCCTGTAAGTAGGCTACATGCAGACAGACAGATCTAGATCTACTGTCTCGCTTTCTTGCACAGTTTCACCTATGCTCTTTTTGTGTGTGTGTGTGTGTGTGTGTGTGTGTGTGTGTGTGTGTGTGTGTGTGTGTGTGTGTGTGTGTGTGTATGTGTGTGTGTGTGTGTGTGTGTGTATGTGTGTGTGTTACTGTGGCAGGCAGTATATTTTGACTTATAACTTCATTTGTTTGTGTCCTTTAAAAGAATAATCTTTTCATGTGCCTGTGCAGGAATCAGTTGCCTGCTTATTATTTGTTAAAATATGCTTCATTGAAGTGCCTATTGTTTGTATGGCAAGTTTTCATTGGCTTATGCAAATTGTACTCTCATTGGCAGTTTAGTTGCCAATGTTGGCTTGGAAAACTACTTTTTTTGAGTGAACTAAGCTCACTGCATTTTTTGGTATGCTGACACCTGTCAGTGTCATTGCATTGTTACCACCTGAACCTGTCTGTACAAGATTCCTTTTGCTGTTTTGGTAAGTGAGATCATGCTAGTATGAATGCTTTATTTTAGTAAATAGATTGACTTAAATGAATTGAATGACAGGACTGTTGAATGAAATTGTTTTATTATAACTGTATGCCAGTTTAGTTAGTTCACTTTGAATGCTTTGGAATTTAGTTGAAAAGAAGGAATGTGAACATAAACTGGTTTGGAGCCAGCTTCTTTATTTTTGATGGCGTTCATGTTGTTCATAAGTTACTTTCTATTTGAATAATGTGTCTAGGGAAATGTCAGTCTCAATTGCTACTGAAAGAAGGCACATGATGTATTTTTATTATTGGAAACAAAGAGTTGGCTTGTGTAATACCTGAGTTTGATATTTATTTTCATTGTCTACATATATGATGTGCACATAGTAATGATTGATGTAATGCTTGTAGGTTATACCCTGGCCAGACTGAGGAGTGAGAAACCCTCATAACTACAACTACAGTATTTTTGAGGTATGCAATATTTATTATTGCGGTGTGACATTCTTTATTTAAGAATGGAGTTCATATTCTCAGCATGTCAGATTCACATGTTGATGTTGTAAATTGGTTGCATTGTATACATATAATATTTACGTGTATGCCGTTTTGTATCGATTTCTCAGTGAAGCAATGTTGCTGAACTAAATGAAATATTTGATGTATATGTATACTTGTGAGAGCCGTAATTTGTTTTAATGTTAATGTGAATCAAATGAGGTAAACTATTTAATTATTTATTGATTTACAATCTTAGAACTTTATTGTACTGGAACACCACGTTTACATTATTTTATTTACATGTGTTTCAGGGTTTTTTCCATGTGATTCTTTATGCCTTATGGTGAATAAAAAGCGAAGTCGGACTATCATCACACCGCCTTGTCTGCATGAGTGCGAGACGGTTACATTACTGTTTGTCGATTTCTTACGTGAGCCTTGATGGCTTCGCCTCTTGTTTTAGAATGAATTTAAACTGATCCTCAAACCTAAACATTATAACTACTAGGGAGAGGGCTACTGCCTCTGACGTCAAGACTTTGATCATGTAAAAACCGACATCGTGAAGGCTAAATTAGGAACACACACACACTCACACTCACGCACACACACACAAAGAAACAGACAAAAAAAGCTCAAACTTTTCACCTGGAATTTGAGCCCTTGGTGCCAGCCATCAGCTTAATATTCTGCAGGCAATCATTTTGTCCAGCTATTACTATATCTAGTCCTTAATAAGAACCATCTATCAATTGTTCTTTCCAGCTATTACTATATCTAGTCCTTAATAAGAACCATCTATCAATTGTTCTTTCCAGCTTAGAAATCCCTACCTTCTGTGCCTCCAGGGCGGCTTGCAGCTTGAGCTTTCTGGCCGACGTTGAAGACTTGAGATCCCTCAACTGGTGGGTGAGATCGTCCAGGCGTGTCTGGATGTCGCCAGTCGCAAAATGCTTGGTACGGATCATCTGCTGGGCCGATGTTGCCACCGCGTCGATCAGGGGTTCATGAGCGATGATTTCTGATTCCAACGCCTGTGGAGAAAACCAGTTAAGTGTCAGAGGAAATGGAATACATAAATGTCTGAAAACAAAGTGTAAGGCAAAGGGAAGCTTATTTGAAAATGTAATCCGTGAAAAGGCTAAAATGTATATTATTTTTGCTTTCAAAAAGCCCCCAAATATGCACATTTTTGCAAAAAGAAATGTCAAACAAAATACACTCACAAACAAACAAACATACCAAGATATTAAAATGAAATCATACAGCATGTTAATTGTGACATTATTCTCTGGGATAAAAAACAAAATTCGTTTACCTTACTCAATCATAATCCTGCTGTGTTTTAACAGGTCATCTGCATGTGTATTATCACAAAACTTATACAACCGGCAAACATATCCTTGTAGCATCTTCTTCTTTTAACGAATGGGCAAAGTCATTTAGACTCCTCTGATACTGTACAGTGAGTAATAATATCCGAGAACAAGAAGGGCAAAGCCCATACGACTCACATGCTTTACACATTTTTCCTACCAAAATACATGTGACCTTGACCCAAGGTCAAGGTCATCCAAGGTCATGCAACACAAAGCTGTTAATTTAAGACATAGGAAGTACAATAGTGCTTATTGGCTCTTTCTACCATGAGATATGGTCACTTTTAGTGGTTCACTACCTTATTTTGGTCACATTTCATAAGGGTCAAAGTGACCTTGACCTTGATCATATGTGACCAAATGTGTCTCATGATGAAAGCATAACATGTGCCCCACATAATTTTTAAGTTTGAAACAGTTATCTTCCATAGTTCAGGGTCAAGGTCACTTCAAAATATGTATACAATCCAACTTTGAAGAGCTCCTGTGACCTTGACCTTGAAGCAAGGTAAACCAAACTGGTATCAAAAGATGGGGCTTACTTTGCCCTATATATCATATATAGGTGAGGTATTCAATCTCAAAAACTTCAGAGAAAATGTGAAAAATGTGAAAAATAGCTGTTTTTTAGGCAACATTTATGGCCCCTGCGACCTTGACCTTGAAGCAAGGTCAAGATGCTATGTATGTTTTTTGGGGCCTTGTCATCATACACCATCTTGCCAAATTTGGTACTGATAGACTGAATAGTGTCCAAGAAATATCCAACGTTAAAGTTTTCCGGACGTCCGGACGGACGACTCGGGTGAGTACATAGACTCACTTTTGCTTCGCATGTGAGTCAAAAAAAGGGAAACAAAGTGTTGTTAAGTAATGCCAGCATTATACATGTATCTCCATTGACTCAGACAAAGGTCAAAATAAATGCATAATCAAGATAAACATATGTGATTCCCATCAAACAAGAGCTCACCCAAAGTAAGTGCTTTCAAGTGATGTTCAAACCATGCAACATCCAGGTGAACATTCATTCATTCCATGTTTTACTCTCGTTATTTATGACAGAAAGTAAATTTGTACACAAAAAACACACACACATACACACAAATCAAATGCATTGTGATGAAATCCACTCTTGAACACTGTCGTGACACAAATGCAAGAGGACCAAAGAATATAATACACGAATATCCAAAATGCGCGGACAAAACATCAGAAAAAATAAATGAATACAGTGACAATACAACACCCTTACTTCAGTCCCTGTGAAACAAAGAAGAAAATCACACTGATTTTGGCGAAAAAATTCAAATTTTGACACACACACACTATTTGTTCACATCTTGAAAGCGGCACAACGACTGCAGAGCAAAAAGAATGTGAATTCCAGACAATTTCTGGATTCATGCTGTCACTCAAATTTTGACACACACACACACACACACACACACACACACACACACACACACACACCAAGTTTCTTTGTATTTTTAAGGCAGGATACTGACTGTGAGTAAAAAGAATGTGAAATCCAGACAATTTCTGGATTCATTCTGTCAATCAAAACTTGACGTGATCCATGCCAGCACACTGTGAAAGTTCATGACATTGTCACATGTTGTACCCAATCATCATCATCATCTGGCAAGAAATCTTCCTCCTCTTCCTCCTCCTCTTCCAACAAGTCATCCTCTTCTTCCTCAAGGAAATCCTCCTCTTCCTCCTCCTCCTCCACGTCACTGAGTTCAATTCCCATCGACTCTTTCTGAGTTCAGCGGCAATGGTTTAACATTTCAATAAAGCATTTGAAGGAAAGTCGATGATAAACTCTACATAAATCATTTAGAAAATTATTCCCACCACCATCAACTTTGGAAGCATATCTCAAAGCTGTCATCATCAAACGTTGCAACATTTCACAGAAAAGAGAAATAATGTTTAAACTGTAAGCAGACCTGGGAAGCCGGTGTCACGAACTGAAACCTCTGCTGAACAATGCTTCTCATTGCGGTCAATGCGCATGCGCCAATCTTGGACTTAAAAAATGCGACCCTTTGACCGAACGAACCATGGGTTAGGGTTAGGTTTAGGGTTAGGATTAGGGTTAGGATTAGGGTAAGGGTAAGGTTGTTCACGACCTGATTAATCTCCCCATGTTAGCGCATGCGCATTGACCGCAATGAGAAGGATTGTTCAGGCAGAGTTTTCAGTTCGTGACACCGGCCCTGTTTTGTACTTGGAGTATTCTCAAACAAACTTGGCGTATTATCAGAAAAATGAATGTAGTCCACACAACATTTAAACATTGATGATTCAAAAATGCTTTGCACGCATCCATTGCACTGTTCATAAATTTACCAATACATTAAAAACAAATGCTTCTTTCAATGTTTAATGACAAAAACTGTACTGAATCACTGATCAAATGCCGAGTTATAGTTATTTTTAATCATTAAAATTGACAGTGCTCTAGTAAATATACAGTGCCCCAGTCAATATACAGTGCCCCAGTCAATATACAGTGCCCCAGTCAATATACAGTGCCCCAGTAAATATACAGTGCCCCAGTAAATATACAGTGCCCCAGTCAATATACAGTGCCCCAGTCAATATACAGGAATGACAGGGATGTGCCTGTGAAGAAAAGTAGTCTAGGAATTTTTCTCGTCATATATTTTTCTCCACTGACCGTACGGATCGTGTTTTAGACAACCTGGGGGGTACAAAATACGGCGAAATTGTATGGGTTTCCATGTCTGTGTAAGTCCTCCTACATAAAAACCTTAGCGTAAACAAATCCACATCCATCACTTACGCCTTTGTTATACACCTCTCTATTTCAAAAGCGTTTTAACACAGTCATACATTTTGCATGGACATGTACTTCCTTTTTCCTTTTTCTTTGAAGCTAGTATGAATAATCTAAAATCTGTTTAAGACACATTACCTTCCTGTGTGAACAATATAGCTGTTTTCACATGGAGGACATTGATTTTAAACTCACCGACAAAAAAATCTTCTTGCCCAGAGTCCAAACCTACCTGGTGTTTCTTCATCAAGTTCTGCACGGCGGTGAGGGAGGTGCCCAGGTCGGTGGACTCAGCGATGGGCTTCCTGTCTTGTATCCATGACAACTCGTCCTCCACGTCCCTGAAGAACTGGTACATGTGCAGCGCCTCCTCCAGGTTGTCACGGCGAATGTGACACGGCTCAGCCAGTGAGTTGTACCTGTATTGCACACATGATCATTAACACATTTGACCCCCATGGCATGGAAAGTAAGTAACTCCGTCAATTTTAGACTTGAACAAATCGTAGAAAAGCAACTACTGGGAGTTTTTCAAAATCATAAATGTTCAACCATGGAAGGAAGCCTGTAGAAATGGAAACAGATATGCGCAACAGGTATCACTGTGTACAGCAGGTATTTCAAGCATCTGCATATATGGAGCTGCCTGGCGTCTGGCATTATGGGGTTAGTGCTAGGACTGGTTGGTCCGGTGTCAGAATAATGTGACTGGGTGAGACACGAAGCCTGTGCTGCGACTTCTGTCTTGTGTGTGGCGCACGTTAAATGTCAAAGCAGCATCGCCCTGATATGGCCCTTCGTGGTCGGCTGGGCGTTAAGCAAAAAAAAATTAAAATGTATATATATGGAGCTCGAGCGGGTGGTATTGGGTGCTCAGGGGGAAAATTAGGAATAAACACTGACCTCTCTGAGACGGTCCTAGCGCTGGCCTGCAGATCACGGTTCATGAAGTGCTTGGCCAATGACGTCAACATCTAAAGTGTGTTAGACAGTTGACACAGAGCTATAGGTACAGAATAACCAGATAAACGCTGACCTTTCTGAGACGGTCCTGGCGCTGGCCTGCAGCTCGCGGTTCATGAAGTGCTTGGCCAATGACGTCAACATCTAAAGTGTGTTTCACAGTTAACACAGAGCTATAGGTACAGAATACAAACGTCCAATAAACACTGACCTTTCTGAGACGGTCCTGGCGCTGGCCTGCAGCTCCTTGTTCATGAAGTGCTTGGCTTCCTTGAAGACCTGGGCGGCGTCCAGCACGTCCTGAACCTTCTCCTGGTGACCTGTGATGTCCTGCTCCAGTTGCTGAAACATCACACCAGTGTTTGTCAGTGAGCAATAAGCATTCATTGAGTCTGACTTAAAGGTATAACACATCCTGAGGAGGGTTTCTGCTATATAAACTAGGTAGTATAACCGTTTGTTCTAGGGCACAAGCGCTAAAGGGCACACAGGCACCAGTCATGTTAAAAGTAGCTCAACTTTCAATGCTTGCTATGCCGTCTCAGACAAAGGACAGCCCTGCAATGTGCCTGTGGTAGTTCTTACTGACAGCATCTTCCAAAATGAGTTAAGGGGCTTACCTGGTGTTTCTTGAGCAGACTGTTGACGGAGGTGAGGTCCTTGCCATGATCTTCAGACATGAGCTGATTCTCCACCTCGTCCATCCACGTGTTGAGGTCATCCACAACACGGTTAAACATCAACGCCTGCAATCATCTCAAGCCTTAAAATGTTGCCCAAAAAACATCTGTAGTTTTCTGTTTTAAAATGCAGTGTAAGATAGTAAGAATGACCATCGATCATTCCAAAAAATCTGATATTTCTTACTAAGTAAAAATACGTTTTTCATGAAATCAGTCAACAAAGACAAAGCAAACGCCAGAAAAGCACTCTTGTGAACAGATGCTAGTAAAACTAATAACGAATGCTGGTAAAACAAAGAAAAATAAAAAAGACATAGAGAGAGAGAGAGAGAGAGAGAGAGAGAGAGAGAGAGAGAGAGAGAGAGAGAGAGAGAGAGAGAGAGAGAGAGAGAGAGAGAGAGAGAGAGAGAGAGAGAGAGAGAGAGAGAGAGAGAGAGAGAGAGAAATGTAAACCAGAATTCAAACTCAAAAGTAAAATAATGCTCTGTGTTCTACCAATTAAAGTTAACCAGTCGATCATTCCGGGTATTATCATAACTAAAAAAACAACACTTTTTCAGATTGATATCATACAGTATTACTGTATTGTATCATATTGAACATTAACACAAGACAGGAGACACACAGGAAGAAAATAAAAGAATATGTGTCTGACCTGGTGGGCGTCCTGCAGCCGGTCCTTCTTGTCGGCACTGGCGGCGATGAGAGCCTGCCAGCTGAGCTCCAGCTCCTCCAGTCTCTTGTGGATGTCCTTCCTGGCGTAGTGACCCTGCTCCACCAGACCACTGCCCTCCTGTGGAACAATATCATAAACATTAGTTTTACACATTACTTAGCTCCAAACTCTGGGGACCCGCTGCCGAACTGCTGAAGACTGCGGACTTCATGGCAGCCACCGACCTGACGATATGATGGCCATAAATATCGAGCGCAGAAGAAGAAGAAGAATTACTTAGCTCAAGATTCTGTAGACTCGTACAGACGTCCTTGTTGGCATAGTTATCCTATTTGGAAGTAAAAGCAGTCCTGGCCTACTTGACACAAACTGTTCGTA
>NC_090261.1:69202535-69300035 GCF_037325665.1 Littorina saxatilis
GCGTAGTGCTCGCCCTGCACCAGCTTCAGCCCGTGCTCGCGGATGTTGGAGAAGTGCGACTTGCGCCCGTCAATCTCAGCCTGCAAAATACAGCATTATATCCATCATTCTCTGCCACTCCAGTTTCTTTGAACAAATAAATGTAGGTAAGGTAACATCAGCAATGGAGGAATGAGTACGTGAGAGTTATATAAGGAGCCAGTTTCCACAATTCACAGAGTAATTAACAGCTATTATACGTTATTTGTATTTTTGACCAAAATATGACATTTTACACAGATCGACACAGTCAGAGTTCGCGCTAGCCGTCGAGGTGAACAATGACTGTCTCGATCCGTGTCAAATGTCATATTTTGGTCAAAAATACAAATAACATTTATGTATCGATCGATTCTGGTTAGAATTCCTGTTAGTTATTATGATGGAACGCACACAAACATGCACTATTTTGTAGTCTCGGCTGGCCGCCTAAATATGAAGTTCTGTCGGCCTCTGAAGTCACATGGGTCAAAGAAGGCAAATCCAATGTTCAATCGATACATAAAAGAACTTTGACATGTTATCTCAGCCTGCAAAGTACAGCATTAAATGTCATTCTCTGCTCCTCAAGTTCTCGGACAAATAAATGAAAGCAAGGTAGCACCAGCACTCAAGACATGAGTACACTTTAGGTAAAATATCTGAGATAACTGCACATGCAAAACCTACCATTTCTGTATTGAACAAAGCAAGAATCAAATACCATGTTAAAAAAAACAAACTAACCAGTTTTGTTGAAAATCAATAACAAACAACTTCTAGTGCGTAAGTTACGAAACAGAAACTATGGAAGTAATGTCTGTGAACTTTACCTTGCGTTCGTGGTGCATCTGCAGGTGATTCTCAGCCTCTGTGACGTCCTTGGCAAGGTCACCAGAGTTCATGCGAGCAATCATGTCGTTTGACCAGTTGATCTGAAATGAAATGAAATTTAATCATAAATTTTAATAGCGGTGCCTAACATCTGAAAGTTAACAATGTTCATTTTGGAGAAAGATCCAGGAAACAGTGCTCAACTTGAAACTTCTTCTTCTTCTGTTTTCATGGACCGAAACTTCCACATACACTCGGGTTATTTGCACGAGTGAGTTTTTAACGTGTATGACTGTTTTTACCTTGCCATTTAGGCAGCTTTCGGAGGACAACTTCCAACCAAAAGGTTGAGAAAGAAAACCGATGGCATTGAAAAACATGATCGATCATTTATCAACAGACTGCAATCATCAAGTCCTTTTCTTGCGGTAGAAGGTTTAAAGAACTTACCAGTTCACGGCCATCAGACAGGAACTTCTGGAGCTGGTAGGATTCCTGGAGCTTGGCTTTCCTGGAAAGAATCAAACAAGACATTAAAGTCACTGTATGCATGTGTATGCATCTTTAACTCATTACGACTAACTTTATCACACAGCAAAATGTCAACGTACGCGGAATCTGAAGTACCATGAAGGAAGAAAGACATGATACCCTAAGACAAATCGATTCTAGAAACAATATCCACAGGGGGTGCAAAACAACACAAGACAGAGACACAAGACATTTTCAAAAGAAACGGTCTATTTGTGCAGTGTCTGCTCTGTATGATGTCTTCATTATTTTATTTAAACACAACCATACACTGGAGTGAAACCATCCAGATAACGCAAAATCGAGTCTCCCAAGACTGACGGATGCCTACCAAGAACAATCCCCCCCCCCCCCCCCAAAAAAAAAAAAAAACCACCCACACACCCCAGCCCTCTACAGTTATTTCTGAACATAATCTTTTGTGACGTCAATGGAGACAGACCTGGTGTCAGAGAGGTCCTCCAGTTTCTCCCAGTTGTCCTCAGCCTCCTGTTTCTTCAGCTCGATGTCTCTGGCCCGGTCACGGTACTTCTGGCTCAGCTTGCCCGCCTGTGTCTCCAGTTTCTGTCACACAAAAACAGTCATCATTCAAGTTGTCAACGATGTGCAACTGAAGAGTACTCGTGTATCTGTTTTCCAGTGCTGTAGACCATCCCCCCCCCCCCCCCCTCCAGTAAAATTTAAATAATGAGTAAGACTTAGAACGGTTCAGACACTTCAATTACAGGCAGACAGAAACTGACACATATACAGACATACAAACACACTAAAAACGAATACAAAAGAAACTTACCAAAAGTCTAAACTTGGTAGGGGGGGGGGGGGGGGGTGGGGGAGGATACTGACAGTTAACACCATCTTCTTGTTTTCATCTGAGCTCACTGCAACCCCCTACAACATCAATTTCATTCAATATGAAATTTGTTAATAACAACTGGCCAACCAGGCATTGATCCACACTGACCTCCAGCTGGTTCTGCAGGGCGGTCATGTCGCGTTCAATAGCCTCCTGCTTCCTCTGCAAGGCTTGGACAGCGGTCAGGTCCTTGCCAAGGTCGTCCACCGACAGAAGCTTGGCTTTCTCACTGATCCTTTCGTTGATGTCGTCCACGTCGCGGTTAAAGGCGTGGATCTCCAGGGCAGCCGCTAAACGACTCTTGTAGTCATTCAGGTCACCTTGTAGGTTCTTCCAGCTGAAAAGCAATCGAAGCCATCAGTATTCAGTCCTCAGCATGTGAGCTTGCGGTGATTGTCCTTTTTGAGGATGTGGTTTGTTAATTTCAATGCTTGTTGTTCTTTCAGGTGCCAGGAGAGTGGTTCCGAATAACTCTCACTTGCTCTATTGCACATGACATATGCATTTTAGAGTGCTTACTTCCCTTTGTTTCTTTTCCTCATTAGTTTAACTCAAACAAATAGACAAGCCCAAAAAAGACACTTACTTTTGATTCATGTTGGCCCGTTTTTCTTTGACCTGGTTGGTGTCTGTACGACCTTGAGATATCAACTTGTCGGCAAGGGCGTTGATGGCTTGGATTCTCTTCTCATCCACAGTGATGCCCTGTGCAAGCAAATCACCAAGCATTAATTATCTTGACCTTCATGTCAATCAGACTAATGATGCGTCCAATGATCAACAAGAATTGATTATCTTGACCTTCAAGTCAATCAGACTAATGATGCGTCCAATGATCACCAAGCATTAATTATCTTGACCTTCAAGTCAATCAGACTAATGATGCGTCCAATGATCAACAAGAATTGATTATCTTGACCTTCATGTCAATCAGACTAATGATGCGTCCAATGATCAACAAGAATTGATTATCTTGACCTTCAAGTCAATCAGACTAATGATGCGTCCAATGATCAACAAGAATTGATTATCTTGACCTTCAAGTCAATCAGACTAATGATGCGTCCAATGATCAACAAGAATTGATTATCTTGACCTTCAAGTCAATCAGACTAATGATGCGTCCAATGATCAACAAGAATTGATTATCTTGACCTTCATGTCAATCAGACTAATGATGCGTCCAATGATCAACAAGAATTGATTATCTTGACCTTCAAGTCAATCAGACTAATGATGCGTCCAATGATCACCAAGAATTGATTATCTTGACCTTCAAGTCAATCAGACTAATGATGCGTCCAATGATCAACAAGAATTGATTATCTTGACCTTCATGTCAATCAGACTAATGATGCGTCCAATGATCAACAAGAATTGATTATCTTGACCTTCATGTCAATCAGACTAATGATGCGTCCAATGATCAACAAGAATTGATTATCTTGACCTTCATGTCATTCAGACTAATGATGCGTCCAATGATCACCAAGAATTATTTATCTTGACCTTCAAGTCAATCAGACTAATGATGCGTCCAATGATCAACAAGAATTGATTATCTTAACCTTCATGTCAATCAGACGAATACTATAACTGTACTCTCAATGAACCAATCCAAGCTGAATTAGCACAGATCGAAGAACAATGAGATGAAGCTGCCTGTCTTGTTTCCCAAAGTTTGATGAAGGGAAGGAAACAAAAATCAAAAACTTATGCATTGTCATCTTTTTGTTTTGCTTTGTCATTCTCTACAATTACTGCAGCAGTTAATTATGCGAAGAACACACAAACATTGCTTTGAAGTCTCACTTTGTTTTTGGAAACAATCTAAAAGAAATGTGTTTGTAATACATGCGTCCATCCACAGGTGTGTACCTTGGTGTGAATGTGCGCATGTTTAGTACGAATGCATGAGACCAGGTAAAAAGGTCTGTGTCTGTGTATAGAATAAGACCAAATGACCTAACATGTGACAAAAGTATCAAAATAGAACATGTCTGGAAGACCTTTTAAGGTTGATGTGCTAGTGCAGTTGGTATTGCTTTTCAGAAAAGAGGCGATAGTGAACTTTCTCCATTTTGTAACCTTCCATCAGTGCTGAACCCAATGTTGTGGAAAAAATGACAAACTTAGCCACGCTACGCAACATATTTAATGAAGAAATAATCATCATCATTGTGAACTGTTTGGTGGTTGGTGAAAGATGGGACAAAATCAACGTGATCCTGTGAATGTGATTATTGCACACTGTTACCTTTCCACTTCTGAACTGCTTGGAACACAGACAGAAACATTTCAGATACACGTTAAAAAAATCGCTCAGCACACACTCAAAGCTGCACAATTACAAGCATCAAAATTAGGAATTATTCCACTGCAAATTTTTCAAAACCTTTCAGTGTGTAACACAAGCAGGCACTTTGAAAGAACACAAGTAATACCCACAGCTGACTCCTGGTTGTTGACTTTCTTCTGTAGCTCCAGACAGTGTTCGTAATCTCTGCCCAGGTCATTCTGGCTCACCAACAGTTCCTGAAAACACAGAATATAATTTGTTAATTTGTTTCAGATACTATCAGCAGGCCTAAGACTATCAGTACGAGTGACACAACCGTCAAATGCTGAAGAAAAAGAAAAAGTTACAGATACAATCTCCTCAATAACTTTTACTGCTAAATGTACAAATTCCCAAATTTGTCCGTATGGTTAATTGTTTTATGTAGGTTGTACATTTAATTGTTCTATTCTATATATGTTCTTTTGTAAAGGGCCTAGAGCCATAGGTTAGGCACTTAAAAATTTCCAGTTATTATTATTATTATTATATGTGCAGTGGTGTACTATGCTTAGAGTCTTAGGCAAGTGGATGGAGGGGCAGGGTAAATTGAAAGTCAAGCTTGCACAATGATAATTATGTTGCTATGGCTACATGTTGCTGTTTGACTGTCATACAGGTTTCATTTACAAACGGGGTGCCCCTCCCCTTTCCTTAAGGCGGTCCTTTAATTGAGCCCAAAGACGACCTCACGAGGACTTCGCAAAGTCTTTTTACAGAAAATTCAGTACAGTCATGCAGCTCCATGAAGTAAACTTCCCATAATTAATTTGAAGCTTTACCCTTCTTGCTTCACATAACTACATAAACCATACAACAATGACCTTAAATAAAGTTCAGCCATTAATTTATGAGACAAAATGTAAAAGTGTCACCAACCTTCTCTCTGATCCACATCTCGACCTTCTTGACTTGTTCGTTGAACTCCAGGATGTCACGAGCCTCCTCCAGGCCCTTGCCCCGGTTGTTGGACGCCTGCAGGAGTTCGTTCCACTTGGACATGAGGCTGGTCGTTTGCTGTCGGATCTCGCCCTTGGCTGGGTGCTCCTTCCTGATCAGCACCTCGCCAAGCTGGGGAAGGTTGGTTGGTTATTATTGTTCATCATTTCTTCAGCGGCTATTCGAGACCGATGCAATTATGGAAGATTAAATTTGGAGAAATGTTGCTTAAAAGGTGTGAGGAATTCGGATGGTTACTTCTGGATCGGTGCATCTTTTGTTGTCTTGGATGAGTAAGCGATTTATGTGTTCTCTTCTTTTTCCCATGCCCGAACCAAGAAAACAATGTACAGAAAAGAGTTAATAAAAATACTTTTTATTAATTCAAACAAAACCGCGAGGGTAAGCCCGCGGATTGAAATAGGCTACCCCCTGGCTGGCAACACAGGGCAACAATGTTCTCACTGTCTATAGGCTACCCCCTGGCTGTCAACACAGGGCAACTTGTTCCCACTGTCTATAGGCTACCCGGCCCTGGCTGGCAACACAGGGCAACAATGTTCCCACTGTCTATAGGCTACCCCCTGGCTGTCAACACAGGGCCACAATGTTCCCACTGTCTATAGGCTACCCCCTGGCTGGCAACACAGGGCCACAATGTTCCCACTGTCTATAGGCTACCCCCTGGCTGGCAACACAGGGCCACAATGTTCCCACTGTCTATAGGCTACCCCCTGGCTGGCAACACAGGGCAACAATGTTCCCACTGTCTATAGGCTACCCCCTGGCTGGCAACACAGGGCAACAATGTTCCCACTGTCTATAGGCTACCCCCTGGCTGTCAACACAGGGCAACAATGTTCCCACTGTCTATAGGCTACCCCCTGGCTGGCAACACAGGGCAACAATGTTCCCACTGTCTATAGGCTACCCCCTGGCTGGCAACACAGGGCAACAATGTTCCCACTGTCTATAGGCTACCCCCTGGCTGGCAACACAGGGCAACAATGTTCCCACTGTCTATAGGCTACCCCCTGGCTGTCAACACAGGGCAACAATGTTCCCACTGTCTATAGGCTACCCCCTGGCTGGCAACACAGGGCAACAATGTTCCCACTGTCTATAGGCTACCCCCTGGCTGGCAACACAGGGAAACATCTACAGTCTCGTGTGCAAGAAAACTCTCTGTCACACGACTAGCTCGTAATAGCGGGTAATGTCACATTTCACAGTCACATATTTGTGATGCGTTCAATGTTTGCCTCACCTCTTTGAGCTTGTTGATGCGGTCAGTGTTGGCGATGATCTCCGCCTCGAAGGCCTGGTGCTTCTGCAGCTTCTTCATCTTGTCGTGCAGGTCGCCCACGTTCTTGAAGTCGTCCTCATAGGCTGTCTTCAGCTTGTCGTTGATCCACCCGTCAGCCTGAAGGCACATGACAAGAATATACGTTTGCTACATGTCAGAAGATTAATTAACAATACACAGGTACACATGAAGTCATACACGTGCAAAAGCAGATTGACACCAAAGAATGCCCCCCCCCCCCACACACACACATGCTCACACACTAACATTCCAACACTCACACATATGCTCACACACACACTGACACATGCACACACACACATGCACACGCACGCACGCGCACACACACACACACACACACACACCACACACACTTAGCATATCTGCAGAACCCTTGTTCGCATGAAAGCGCAGACACATCCACAAACTTCATAATTATACCATCACTGCCTTTTTGTGTGATTTTGTCACTGCAATGTTTTCGATGATACTTACCTCCACCACATCTCTGTTGAAATTAGTGTACAGCAGGGAGTCTTGCAGGTTGGCTTTCCTCTTGGTGCTCATCGCACGCACATTCTTCCGTCTGCATAATACAATTCATACACAAATGTCTTTTCCATTCCATTTCTGCACGTACTCTTGTCCCTTAAAGTTGGTATGATTGATGAAAGTGTTCGCTGGGTATGTGTGTATTTAATATAGTGTGTATAGCATATATGAATATTGTGTGAACAGTACATGTGGTGATTTGTGTCCATATGATTAATTGTTTTATGTAGGTTGTACATTTAATTGTTCTATTTTGTATATGTTCTTTTGTAAAGGGCCTAGAGCCATAGGTTAGGCACTTACACATGTCCAGTTATTATTATTATAGTTCATGCAAGACAAAAAAACTACACATGTTTTGCAACTAGCAATGACGGCACAAGTATTTGACCAAAAAGTGTTGCCATCTCATTTCTCTTTTTCAGATAACAATCTAGGGTTTAATGAGGCCTTGGTCACAATTTCTTGAAACTGAGTGATATTTTACTCATAATTATTCAAGGAAGAAATATTTTGAGGTATTAAGACAAAAATTGTGAACAGCGAGCACTAATGTGCCTCTTGATGGAGAGAAATGATAAAGATCATGACGGTTCCACATCCTCACCTGTCTGTGACGGCAGCCAGTGTCTTCTGGACGTTCTTGGCTTCAAAGTGCTGGTCGCCAATCAACTGCTTGCCGTGTTCTGTCAGTGTGGCCAGCTGCATGACAAACAAATCAGACAGAAAACAATTAGATTCCAAGCTAGCCTGTGTTCTTAGAACATATAAACACGCTCTTTCCATAATGCCATAATTTGGCATGAGGGAAAACAGTTCAACCTATTCTTTAAAATTATCGGTTTATTCTTCTTTCTGTCTCAAAACGTTGCAAGATTAAACAATGAATAGAAATAGGCACTCTAAAATTATCCAACAGTAAATAAGAATGAAACAGAACCTAGCACCTAAAACAATAAGAATTATAACAACTAAATGGATAAATAACATCCAATCCTCACATTGCTCCTGCAATAATTTCTTGCAATTCATCCTCCCATCCCCACCAAATGGGTGTTCTCCTTGCCCAATAAAGTCTTTGTGAAAGTAAACAGTGCGACCAAAAGACAACACTGACCTTCTCCTCCTGGACGTCCAGCACCTTCTCGAAGGCCTCGTGACGTCGGATCAGACTCTCCACCTGGTCCACTGTGTCCCCGTAGTCACTGCTGCTCAGCGATGCCTGCCACACACAACACACAATAATACTAAATAACTTTTCTATAGCGCAAATCCCATCTATTGGCTCCAGGCGCTTTACAATTTCAATTCTAAAACAAACGAGCAAAAATTTAACACGCACACAATTAAATAACTGAGATAAAACAACAACAAAAACACCACGCAAACTGGGCTTATGTACAAGAGAAAAGATAGACATGCACACCATTTGTATCCAGGTATAAGTCACCAGGTGTGTTGTCTGAAACATCTGCCTCAACATTTTCTTTGAAACGAATTATGTGTCATCTTTATCTGGAGACACATGTATTGTCTCAACACTGTGCCTGTACATTTTTCACTGAAACACACAACGCACTTATTGACACACATGCACACGCACAGACATAGAAACACACACATATATAGGGACACATTCTGATTTAGACGCACACAAATAAGCTAGATTGATATAGGCACATACAAATGAACACTGTACACACACAAATACAGACACACGCATGTTTTTTTTACTCTCTGTGATATCAAAACACACACACACACACACACACAGAAACTAAAAAATCAACAAAATAAGTAACACTACTCTGATAAAAGCAGCAGCTCAAGCACACTGTCATTGTCTAAGAATAGACTAGCCACATGACCTCCTGAAATGGAATTTGAACACACAACCAATCAGCTATAAGAACTGATCTCCTGATTTCATAATTACCAACACCAATCCACTACATAAGGGACTGCATGCCCTCCTGAAATGTATTTTGATCCATAACCAATCAGCTAAGAACTTAAATCTCCTGTGAAGCATAATTAAATACCAACACTTATCTACTATATAGCGACCTCCTGAAATGGATTTTGATCACATAACCAATCAGCTAAGAACTAATTTCCTGTGAAGCCTAATTAGCAGCACCAATTTTCTACACGACAGGGACTGACCTCCTGAGAAGTGCTGATGGTGTTGAGTATCTCAGCGTCCCTCTGGAAGATCTGCAGGTCGAACACCTGGTCGTAGTAGTTCTTCTGGTCCTCCCACGTCTTCTGCAGCTGCTCTCTCATGGCCTTCACCTCGCTCACCTTGCTCTTGATCTGTGGGAAACATACGCCATCATGTTAGACAGCAAAGAAAAGACAATCAGGGAACGCACTACATACACACTATTTTTGTACCCTTTACAGAGAAACACAGACAGAGACATACACACACACAACCATCAACACATACACACAAACATTGCCGTCAGAATTTGTTAAACTGCTTTGTACATTGCTACTTTATTTCCTGCTTCAAGACCTAAATTCATAAACAACACAAACAGACACTCTTACAGGCAGACACAAACATGCCTTTTGTCTTGATGAAAACTCACTCTCTCACACAGACAGACATTTCAGAAAAGCTAGAATCAGTAGAATCCCAACTCACTTCATCTGAAGCATAATGTTTGTTCTCGATGAGGATTTCTCCGGTGCTTATGACAGAGTCGAATCTGTCTTGGCGCGCTTCGATCTCGGCACGGATCTCTTCGTGTCTTGTCCTCAAGAGATCAGCACCACTCACGTCACGCACCGCCTTGTCCGCAACCATCTCTCGCTGCACCTCTTTCGCCCAGCTCAGCAGGTCCCACGCCTGCGCAAGAAAAACAGATGTGTAAAATGTCATACTTTGGTCAAAATTGAAACGACCGCTCTGTACAGCACCCAGAAAAAAATTATTCCCACTTGTGCGCGCAACGGAATGTCAGGTCGCCTGAGTATTTACCTGAATACGGCGCAATACGAACAGTTATTTTTCTATTTTGTTTTTATCATTTGGGTGCGACTGATCTAAAGATATAAGGGTAAGTTTTCATATAGTCCTGTGAGGTTACCCTCGTGGAAATTTGGGTTGCTTTCTCACTGGGGAAAGTGAGGTGCCATACAGTACGGCGCTACCCATACAGTACGGCGCTACCCATACAGTACGGCGCTACCCATACAGTACGGCGCTACCCATACAGTACGGCGCTACCCATACAGTACGGCGCTACCCATACAGTACGGCGCTACCCTTACAGTACGACACTACCCTTACAGTACGGCGCTACCCATACAGTACGACGCTACCCATACAGTACGGCGCTACCCTTACAGTACGGCGCTACCCTTACAGTACGGCGCTACCCATACAGTACGGCGCTACCCATACAGTACGGCGCTACCCTTACAGTACGGCGCTACCCATACAGTACGGCGCTACCCATACAGTACGGCGCTACCCATTCAGTACGGCGCTACCCATACAGTACGGCGCTACCCAAACAGTACGGCGCTACCCATACAGGACGGCGCTACCCATACAGGACGGCGCTACCCATACAGGACGGCGCTACCCATACAGGACGGCGCTACCCATACAGTACCCCATACAGGACGGCGCTACCCATACAGGACGGCGCTACCCATACAGGACGGCGCTACCCATACAGGACGGCGCTACCCATACAGGACGGCGCTACCCATACAGGACGGCGCTACCCATACAGGACGGCGCTACCCATACAGGACGGCGCTACCCATACAGGACGGCGCTACCCATACAGGACGGCGCTACCCATACAGTACGGCGCTACCCATACAGTACGGCGCTACCCATACAGGACGGCGCTACCCATACAGGACGGCGCTACCCTTACAGTACGGCGCTACCCATACAGTACCCCATACAGTACGGCGCTACCCATACAGTACCCCATACAGGACGGCGCTACCCATACAGTACGGCGCTACCCATACAGTACGGCGCTACCCATACAGGACGGCGCTACCCATACAGTACGGCGCTACCCATACAGTACGGCGCTACTCTTACAGCGCGGCGCTACCCATACAGGACGGCGCTACCCTTACAGTACGGCGCTACCCATACAGTACGGCGCTACCCATACAGTACGGCGCTACCCATACAGTACGGCGCTACCCTTACAGTACGGCGCTACCCATACAGTACGGCGCTACCCATTTTCCCTGCATGCCTGTATGGTACAGTATGTGCAATACACGAATAGACCGAGGTGGACTTACATCAGCGTTAAACCTGTGCAGGTCTGCAGCGTCCAGCAGCGCGGTCTTCCTGTTTTCTGACTTGTCCAGCAGGTCTGACCAGTCGTCCCACACTGCGATCTGCAGCTGACCGATCTGCTCCGCGTTCTCCCCGGGGTACGCGGCCTGCAGGCGATCCGCATCGTCCTTCAGCACTTGGATCTGTCACAGATACCAAATTATGTTATTTCTAAGTTTAATTACGGAACAGGTAGACAAGAGAAAACAGATAAAGAAAGAGATTTATCCCCGAGTACGCTAGTACAAGGGTCCAGCAGACTTTAATTGTCTGTCTGTGTGTGTGTCTCGACTTAACAGCTTATTGCTGGGAAACTACTGGGCGCAGTTCGTTCAAAAGTTGATACACTAACTTGATAATAGGTCCGATTGATCGTATTAAAACTTCATAATGTTACCTGGGACCTAAATGCGAAATAAACCACAAAAAACCGACTTGGCGGTGGGAGGAATTCGCGGTGCAACAGCCAGCCAGGCAGTCTGATAGAACGGTGCAAGGTCTCGGCAAACCAAGACTATGCCATACTCGTAGCAAAGCCGCCGAATGGTACCGTAAACCAAGAATAGTGACGTAAGAAAATAGAATGTCGTCTTTTGATTTGGAACGTGACGTGTTTTAGAATGGAGATGTGGTAGTGTGTGTGTGTGTGTGTGTGTGTGTGTGTGTGAGTGTATGTGTGTGTGTGTATGTGTGTGTGTGTGTGTGTGTGTGTGTGTGTGTGTGTGTGTGTGTGTGTGAGAGAGAGAGAGAGGGAGAGAGAGAAGGAGTGAGGGAGAGAGAGTGTGTGTGTGTGTGTGTGAATGTCTGAAGAGTACTCGGGTCCAGCGCAAGCGTTTTTTATTGTTTGTGTGTGTGTATGTATGTGTGTGTGTGTATGTATGTGTGTGTGTGTGTGTGTGTGTGTGTGCAAGAAAAACAGATGTGTAAAATGTCATACTTTGGTCAAAATTGAAACGACCGCTCTGTACAGCACCCAGAAAAAAATTATTCCCACTTGTGTGCGTAACGGAATGTCAGGTCGCCTGAGTATTTACCTGTGTGTGTGTGTGTGTGTGTGTGTGTGTGTGTGTGTGTGTGTGTGTGTGTGTGTGTGTGTGTGTGTGTGTGTATGTGTGTGTGTGTGAGTGTCTGTTTCCGTGAGTGATTGCTTAGAAAATCTTGGATCTTAGTAGTGCAACTTTGAACAGTTATAAGTAAATGAGATGTATTTTGTGTTTTAAACCGCCTGACACTACGAGGCATTTTTCATTGTTTTTATGAGGACAGTACAATCTTTGAGTGTTGAGTTGAGTCTTGAAGTTACATGTTGAATAATATAATCTGTTTTCATTTCTTCTCAAGCTTGAAACAATTTCAGATTGAGTTGTTCTTTCCTTTTGTTTGTTTGTCCATTGTCTTTTGTTTGTTTGTCCATTGTCTTTTGTTTGTTTGTCCATTGTCTTTTGTTTGTTTGTCCATTGTCTTTTGTTTGTTTGTCCATTGTCTTTTGTTTGTTTGTCCATTGTCTTTTGTTTGTTTGTCCATTGTCTTTTGTTTGTTTGTCCATTGTCTTTTGTTTGTTTGTCCATTGTCTTTTGTTTGTTTGTCCATTGTCTTTTGTTGGTTTGTCCATTGTCTTTTGTTTGTTTGTCCATTGTCTTTTGTTTGTTTGTCCATTGTGTCTTTTGTTTGTTTGTCCATTGTGTCTTTTGTTTGTTTGTCCATTGTCTTTTGTTTGTTTTTCCATTGTCTTTTGTTTGTTTGTCCATTGTCTTTTGTTTGTTTGTCCATTGTCTTTTGTTTGTTTGTCCATTGTCTTTTGTTTGTTTGTCCATTGTCTTTTGTTTGTTTGTCCATTGTCTGTTTGTTTGTTTGTCCATTGTCTTTTGTTTGTTTGTCCATTGTCTGTTTGTTTGTTTGTCCATTGTCTTTTGTTTGTTTGTCCATTGTCTTTTGTTTGTTTGTCCATTGTCTTTTGTTTGTTTGTCCATTGTCTTTTGTTTGTTTGTCCATTGTCTTTTGTTTGTTTGTCCATTGTCTTTTGTTGGTTTGTCCATTGTCTTTTGTTTGTTTGTCCATTGTCTTTTGTTTGTTTGTCCATTGTGTCTTTTGTTTGTTTGTCCATTGTGTCTTTTGTTTGTTTGTCCATTGTCTTTTGTTTGTTTTTCCATTGTCTTTTGTTTGTTTGTCCATTGTCTTTTGTTTGTTTTTCCATTGTCTTTTGTTTGTTTGTCCATTGTCTTTTGTTTGTGTCTTTTGTTTGTTTTTCCATTGTCTTTTGTTTTCGTCGATTTTATATCAGGTGAAAACTGATCAATAAGTCTCTTGAATTTCATCTTGGTTTATGTATTCTGATGTTAAAATTAACTATTCTGGGTCTAACACCAGAGTTTCTGTGCAATTGTTAGGATTAGAAATCATTAAACTTAAGAGATTTTTTAAATATGTAAAGCTTGACTTGAAGGATGAGTGTCATAATCCTGTGACTAAGAGAAAGTACCAATTAAGTTACCTGAGCTTCAAGAGCAACCAGTTCATTTTCAAAGCCTTCGTGTCTCTTCAGGTAGGAAGATGTGGTGTTGAAGTCCCTCCCAAGGTCGTCAGGTATGCTGGAGGTTTTTTCCTGAACATCCAAAATGTCATGTGTCAATGTCTTTACAATCAAATAATGGGGCTAAAACATGTATGAATAATCCATGTGACAATGAAAGCATGAATAAAAAAAATCAAGAATTGTAGGATAATGATATGAAACATCTTTCTTTCTTTCTTTATTTGGTGTTTAACGTCGTTTTCAACCATTCAAGGTTATATCGCGACGGGGAAAGGGGGGAGATGGGATAGGGGAAAGGGGGGAGATGGGATAGAGCCACTTGTTAATTGTTTCTTGTTCACAAAAGCACTAATCAAAAAATTGCTCCAGGGGCTTGCAACGTAGTACAATATATGACCTTACTGGGAGAATGCAAGTTTCCAGTACAAAGGACTTAACATTTCTTACATACTGCTTGACTAAAATCTTTACAAACATTGACTATATTCTATACAAGAAACACTTAACAAGGGTAAAAGGAGAAACAGAACCGTTAGTCGCCTCTTACGACATGCTGGGGAGCATCGGGTAAATTCTTTCTCGTCCCAACCAATATGGGACTCCCCCTAACCCGCGGGGGGTTATGAAACATCTATCATTGACAAAAAAACCCACTGACATTTACAGTACATCGACCCAGTGGTCTGTGAAGCAGACGGACAGACAGACACTTGTGATACATTGAGTAATGAACTTATCTTAGAAGCGAGGATGTAACTCGCTTACAAGATGCCAGCGAGATAATGAAAGCATGAGACTGGCATGAGACTGGCATGAGACTGGCATGAGACTGGCATGAGACTGGCATGAGACTGGCATGACACCACAAAATAGTGCAAGCATCAAAATGTACACATTTGAAAGCCTTGGAAATAGTAACACTATAGCAGAAGCTGTATCTACCACAGAACAGCTCACAAGCTTACATCAAAATACGTAAGTGTGTACCATTCTATCAAGTTATTTGGCAGACAGCTCCAAGCCAGGCCTAATGACAACAATCATTAGTGTCTCTCCCTGCACCCTCCCTGCTAGCTCCCACATTATTTCAGTCTCTCACTACTCCCAAACATTATTAGACGATGTTTGGAAATAGCTCTGTGACAATTTTTAAGCGATGTAAGAGCCCATTTTAATGTCTGGTCAAAGCCGGCCAGTATCGAGTTAGTTGCTGTTTGCTAGTTGAAAGGCTTTGGTCAGTAAAAAGGGCTCTTACTCCGCCACATCTGCTTGACAATCCTTACCTTATTTTTGGAAAATACCAATTAAGCCTGTCACTAATTGGGCGAAGTCGACTATGCAAAGTATGCTTCGCGAAGCTGGCCGCACGAAGCTGGCCGCACGGAGCTTTAGCATTGAGTTTTCGGTAAAAAGACTTTGCAAAGTCGACTTTGTGCTCAATTAAGGGCCGCCTTAACAACAGAAACAGTCTGATCTCAGCTACGTCATACCTGTATTCTGCTGAGGGCATCCTCCACGTCACGGTTGAAGCGATGGATGTCTTCTGCTCCCAACAGCTTCTGGTCATGGTTGTCGATTTGTTCCAGCAAGGCGTTCCAGGCATCCCTGCGAAGAAAGAAACTCAAGTAAAATGATTCCTTCTCTTCCTTACAGCGTTCCAGGCATCCCTGCGAAGAAAGAAACTCAAGTAAAATGATTCCTTCTCTTCCTTACAGCGTTCCAGGCATCCCTGCGAAGAAAGAGACTCAAGTAAAATGATTCCTTCTCTTCCTTACAGCGTTCCAGGCATCCCTGCGAAGAAAGAGACTCAAGTAAAATGATTCCTTCTCTTCCTTACAGCGTTCCAGGCATCCCTGCGAAGAAAGAAACTCAAGTAAAATGATTCCTTCTCTTCCTTACAGCGTTCCAGGCATCCCTGCGAAGAAAGAAACTCAAGTAAAATGATTCCTTCTCTTCCTTACAGCGTTCCAGGCATCCCTGCGAAGAAAGAAACTCAAGTAAAATGATTCCTTCTCTTCCTTACAGCGTTCCAGGCATCCCTGCGAAGAAAGAAACTCAAGTAAAATGATTCCTTCTCTTCCTTACAGCGTTCCAGGCATCCCTGCGAAGAAAGAAACTCAAGTAAAATGATTCCTTCTCTTCCTTACAGCGTTCCAGGCATCCCTGCGAAGAAAGAAACTCAAGTAAAATGATTCCTTCTCTTCCTTACAGCGTTCCAGGCATCCCTGTGAAGAAAGAGACTCAAGTAAAATGATTCCTTCTCTTCCTTACAGCGTTCCAGGCATCCCTGTGAAGAAAGAGACTCAAGTAAAATGATTCCTTCTCTTCTTTACAGCGTTCCAGGCATCCCTGCGAAGAAAGAGACTCAAGTAAAATGATTCCTTCTCTTCCTTACAGCGACACACATAGTAGCATTTCTTGTTTTTAAACCAAAGCTTGAACTAGCTGTTTTTTGATTATAAAAATAGGAATGTTCGCAGTTTAGGTTTCTTGAATTCAATTTTACTACTGGCTGGTTGTTCTGAACATACCTGAGCTGTTCCTGTCGCTCCTGCACCTGAGCGGTGTGAGTTCCCCTGTCCTCCAACAGGTATTTAGCCATGCGCTCGCACGCGTTGAATCTCTCTGTGCCTGCCTCCACCCCTCGCTTGAACTCGTCAAACTTGTTCTTCAGGATCTGCAAACCGCACACAAATGGATAATTTTAATATTGCAAAAATATTGATGAAAAAAATTATTTTACACCTGAGCAGTTACAATCTATATCTCTAATATAGTGTGAGGGCTTTCAATTCGGCTGTCCATTTCTACAATGTTTGAACAATTCAAGTCTCTACTCTGCAACAGTAAACCCAAGTGATCTTGTTTTCTGGCTTTTAGGTATCACACTGCTGTACCTGGTTTACATTGCTCTAATTATTTTGTTTAGATATCCAAATCTTTTGCCCTATTTCTCTTAGTTATCCTGCTTTACTCAAATCTGTCATTCATCCCCTTTCCCTTAATCCTCCCCTCTCCCACCGTCCTCTTCCACCACATTTCTTCCCATAATCTGCAGATGTTTTAACTCATGGCTGTACTCCTGAGAGCAGGCGTGTGT
Organism: Littorina saxatilis; assembly: GCF_037325665.1. Lineage (NCBI taxonomy): Eukaryota > Metazoa > Mollusca > Gastropoda > Littorinimorpha > Littorinidae > Littorina > Littorina saxatilis. Next base: position 69,219,870 of record NC_090261.1, read on the forward strand.
TGTTTCTGTTCACTGATCCAGTTTACTCAAGACTGTCATGTGGCCCCCCCCCCCCCCCCCATTTCTACCCCTAATCCTTACCTGCAGATGTTCAAAGTCCTGGCCAGACTCCTCAGAGCTGGCGTGTATCACATCTGTTTGTTGATCCAGTTTACTCCAAACTGTCATTCAGCCCCCAGCCCCCTCCCCTCTCCCACTCCACCATATTACTACCCATAATCTTTATCTGCGGATGTTCACAATCCTTACCTGCAGATGTTCAAAGTCCTGGCCGTACTCCTCAGAGCTGGCGTGCGTCATCTGCTCGTTGATCCAGTTCTCAAAGTCCTCGCTCTCGCGCATGTAGGCGTGCAGCCGCTTGGTGCGCTCCAGGTTGCGTGTTCGCTCGGCCGCCAGTCGCTTCAGCTTGTTCAGGTTCTCCTGCAGACTGTCCTGTTACACCAACATGAGAAATTTCACAAACAAGGTTTAAAAATAATCCAAATCAATTTTACTTAGGATAAATAAACAAGTGAACTGTCAAAATTATCAGTAAGCTGTTAGATTAATGACAAAATGTGAAGTACTCAAGTACAAATAAATACTGTCCTAAAAATAAAAATATGTGAGAAATTTCACCAACAAGGTTAAAAAAAATCCACATAATTAAAATATAGGAAAAATAAACAAGAGAACTGTCAAAATGATCAGTAGGTGGCAAACAGATTAAAAAAATTGTGAGTCAGAGAACAAATCAATGCACATACATTTATTCAAAAAAACAAACAAAGGGAGGGAACCAGCTGAAGCAGAAAATGACTTGGCTTTCCTGGCGTCTTGTTCTACAGTGCAGCTATGATTAGAACAGGCGTCTTGCTCGGATTTACATTTTATGCTTCCTTGAATATTCAAAACTATTAGACCATTAATTAGTGTTGTTATCAATGGTTGTTCATATTCGCTCTCTCAAGAAAACATAAAAATACAGTCAAAATTAAAATGACAGCAATATGTGCTAACCTGAGCCTTTTTTAGCGTGGAGGGATCGGAATAGCCCAGTTTGAAGAGACGCGACGACTCCTTCGCCAGGCTGTTGGTGATGCCTTGGTACGTCTGGATGTCCGTCTCCAGCACCTGACAAACACAATGGTAAAAATAAGTAAGGCATAGTTGTTCTGATATTATCTTCATCTTTTTCCAAACCATCTGTTACTCATCATTTTGAGGAAAAAGTGTCATAGAAACTAATAAAATGCTTGAAAATACAAATGAATCGCAACACCGTTTAATTTTTAAAAGAATCCAAACAATTTGTTCAAAGAATCTAAAGGACAAAGCAATGCCCTCAGTGTATCAACAGCATGTCCCTAAAAGGTGATAGTTATATCTGTGAGGACGTCAAATAGAAAGAGTCGGTCAGTCAGTCAGACAAAGCAATGCCCTCAGTGTATTAACACCATGTCCCTAAAAGGTGATAGTTATCTGTGAGGACGTCAAATAGAAAGAGTCGGTCAGTCAGTCAGACAAAGCAATGCCCTCAGCGTATCAACACCATGTCCCTAAAAGGTGATAGTTATCTGTGAGGACGTCAAATAGAAAGAGTCAGTCAGACAAAGCAATGCTTGAAAAAACATGCATTGATTTTCACAAGCAATTGTAATCCACAAGGGTTTAATAGGCATAGAAGACTTTATTTCAAATCAAGGTTTCTCAGTTTTTGTAAACAGTAGATTTTTTATTGGCACTTCTTGTAAATAAAATCAGTATTTGCATTTAAGTTCAACTTGTACCCAGATACTTGTACTCTTCTACATCACGGCTGTTCCTGGCTTGTTTTTCAGGCCCGCGATGGGGAGTGGTAAAAATAGCCAGCAGCGCGATATCACTGCTTGCAGACTGTTAGCAGGCACTACCAAAGACTTTGTCTGCGCATCGCCGTTTGCGTTGTGCTGCGAGGCATATCAGCGCAGTTCAACGTTGCCAGAGACCAAAGAAGCGCTTTACTCTAGCTCGCAGCGGCGGCTTACTGGAGGAATGTTCATTATCTGTGCTCGCCTGCCAGCAGACCACAGGCACACCCAATAAAGTTCGGACTTGTACTGGCAGAGTGCGAATACAAATTCTTGTAGGCGTACATAGACGCAACATAACATATACAGACAATAACACCCACAACACTTCAACAGCATATGAATGGAATACAAACAAATCCGCAAATCGCGCACAGTACACCAGTTAAAAAAATAAGGATTACCAAAACGGCGTGCAGAAACTACACTGACTCGGAGAGGAGAAACATTTATCACACGATGTGGATAGCAATCATTAAAATAAAACAGACAAGTCAAGCATAAAATAAACACAAATACCGAAAACACAATAAACAAGGGTAAAACAAACAAAAAGAGATGCTTGCCGACAGTCAGTGTGTGTGTGCGTGGTTTGTGCGTCAGCTTTGCGTGTGTGTGTGCGGGCGCGCGAGCGTGCGTGCGTACGTTCTGGTGTGCGTGCGTTTGAATGAGAAAGAGAGAGAGAGAGGATTGAAGAATGAGGTCACGGTATCTGTCACATGAATATAGACACACACATCTGGTATGAAACACTGACTCACCGAAAGCTGAGTTCCGTTATTCTGTACCTACGCATACGAGAAGTCAAAGGCTACTCCATCCTGGTTAGGTAATCCAATTGATAGAATCCGTGTATTAAACACAATTTGCTGATCGGCAACCGTGTACAGTTGTTTAAATTTCTTGCAAGGTTTCACAGGAGACTCCCCCCTTTAGCCTGGGTTTCGAACTCACAGCAAACAGAACAGTCAGTAACTTTCAAAGAAGGGTCAAATGGTGTCCAAAGATGTTTTGGGATTTTCAATTTGAACGATGGCTGCCTGGAGACTAACTTCAGACGCGTTGTCAGACGATCTGAGCTTTGTCAATCGAGTATAACATTTGGAACAGAAAGTCCGTGAGAAAAAATCGGCATTCGTTTCTTCTGCGATGTTTAGGCCATAAAACCTTGCTAGATCCGACTCATACTTTATGCACAATTTTCCTGGGTTAGAGTCGTACTTTCTCTTCGATCTTTCTCCACATATTCTGCAGAGAGCTTGGAAACTCTCAAAGTGAAGGCTTTCTACATGCGCCTGTGAAGCTATACTCACAGTACTCAAGCTACGAGAAATGTGGGAAGCGACACACAAGCCAATAAGTACAAGCAGTTTAAACGTCCAGAAAATAAAACACACAATTTCACTTCTGTGTGATAGAACTTTCATTCACACAATAAAATCCAAAGTTTGAAGGTAACTGAAAGTGGGGTTTGGCCGCCGGGTAACATTTTATAACAACACACATCGCAGATATGTCCACATCGTACTATAAGTACTAGTATCAAAACGAGAGAAACAACACCTGATTACATCCTCATAGAAATAAAACACAAGGCAGAGCTAGCCCCATTTCCCTTCTGTTGGATAGAAATACCATTCACTCAATGAAATCCAAAGTTTGAAGGTAATTCAAACTTGATTGTTGACGCAGGGTAACATTTTTTAACACCACACATCGTTGATATGTCCAAGTCATATTATGAGTAAAAAAATCAGAAAGAGAGAAGCAACACCTAATCACATCCTCCTAGAAATAAAACACAATGGAGAGCGTGCCCCATTTCTCTTTTACTTCAAGGAACAACCATTCAGAAACAAAATTCCAGAGTATGAACACAAACACATCTTGCAGTCCAGAGCGAAGATGATTTAAACACACCAAATTGTGAAAAAACACACACAGCACTTCCCCGGACACACGCACGCAAGAAGGAAATAAGAGGGAAAGTTCTCAGATAGGGCTGGGCTGAGGTGTTAGGTTACAGCCTGCAGCTGGAAGCGGTAAGGGCTCGGTGCTATACTTTGCGCGGTCTGCCTGGACAGCTAAAGCAGCAAAAAAGGGGCCATCGGAACAGCCGTGACATGCATGCTCAATGTTTACACCGTCGATGGAGAGATCAGGCACAATCGTAGGATTCTTTCTAAAAATCCTGCATTACAGTGAAAAGCACCAAACTGGGTAGAAAGTAGCGCACCTTATTTTTGGCCAGCAGGCGGTCGGAACCGTCCTCATCCTTGCCGTAATCACTACTGGTGACCAGCGCCATCTTGTCGTTGATCCACGCTTCAACCTCCGCTACCTCGGACAGGTACTGAAAACATACAGCGTCGTATCCAATGTGTAGAATGTTTGATCATCATCTTATTGTTTACCTTTCACTCAGTTTGTTTTTTAGTGCGTGTGTGTGTGTGTTTGTGTTCATGTATGTGAGTGTGTGTATTTGTGTGCGTGTGTGTGTGTGTGTGTGCATGTGAGTGTATGAGTGATTGTGCATGAGTGTGCATGCATGCATGTGTTTGAGTGAGTGTGTGTGTGTGTTTGTGTGTGTGTGAGAGCGAGGGAGTGTGCCTGCTTGTGTGTGTGTGCCCATACGCACACATCTATGAGATAGTGCCACTGCTGAGAGTATGTGTGTGTATTTTCCTGCATTTCTGTGTCTATGTGTGTACATCTCAATCTGTGTGTTTCCGCGTATCTATACAAACTGCCCCTCACTACTTCCCAAACTCTTTCCCATTCATTTATTTCCCTCCTTACCTTCTGTGTCTGCAGGGAGATGTCCAGGTTCTTCTTGCGGTTCTTGGACTTCTTGAGCAGGTCGTCCCACGAGATCTGCAGCTCCTGACTCTTGTCCTTGATGGGCTTGGAGTTGAAGTGTTTCTCGTTCAGCAGGCGATCCCCGGTCGCCAACACTTTCTCCATCGTTGGCTGGTGACCTAGGATCTCTCGGTCAAGGTCCTGTGGAGAAAGTCAAGGTGAATCTGTTATGGAGGATTTAGTATAATGTGCGTTAACACACACATGGCTTCTATCCTCCTGATGAATGTGAATATGAGTGTCAGTCCAAACATGCCAAACTGAACTAAATCAGCTGAAAATTTTTGTTTGTTGTTGTTCGCTTTTCTGCCCATGAAATGAAATTGTCAGTTTGGCTAGAAAAATAGTGCCTGAGCTACTCATTTTTGAATACTGCAGGATTATTTTTCACATTATAGTACAACATCATTGCTAAACAATTTTCAAAACAGAGAGAAGATGATCTTTTTGTTATTATATTTAGTCAAGTTTTGACTAAATATTTTAACATCGAGGGGGAATCGAAACGAGGGTATGGTGTATGTGTGTCTGTGTGTGTGTGTGTGTAGAGCGATTCAGACTAAACTACTGGACCGATCTTTATGAAATTTGACATGAGAGTTCCTGGGTATGAAATCCTTTCATTTTTTTGATAAATGTCTTTGATGACGTCATATCCGGCTTTTCGTGAAAGTTGAGGCGGCACTGTCACGCCCTCATTTTTCAACCAAATTGGTTGAAATTTTGGTCAAGTAATCTTCGACGAAGCCCGGGGTTCGGTATTGCATTTCAGCTTGGTGGCTTAAAAATTAATTAATGACTTTGGTCATTAAAAATCTGAAAATTGTAAAAAAAAAAAAAAATTTATAAAACGATCCAATTTTACGTTTATCTTATTCTCCATCATTTGCTGATTCCAAAAACATATAAATATGTTATATTCGGATTAAAAACAAGCTCTGAAAATTAAATATATAAAAATTATTATCAAAATTTTTTTTCGAAATCGTTTTAAAAACACTTTCATCTTATTCCTTGTCGGTTCCTGATTCCAAAAACATATAGATATGATATGTTTGGATTAAAAACACGCTCAGAAAGTTAAAACGAAGAGAGGTACAGAAAAGCGTGCTATGCAGCATAGCGTAACCACTACCCCGCTCTTCTTGTCAATTTCACTGCCTATGCCGTGAGCGGTGGACCACGAGTATACGGTCTTGCTGCGTTGCATTGCGTTCAGTTTCATTCTGTGAGTTCGACAGCTACTTGACTAAATATTGTATTTTCGCCTTACGCGACTTGTTGTAATAAACTATTTACTTGTGTCTATACTCTCACCTGATGCTTCTTGTGCAGTTTCTGAGCGTCGATCAGGTTCTTGCCGTACTCGGTGGAAGCGGCAGCAGGGAGATAATCCTTGATCCACTGCAGCTCAGAGTCGGCGTCAAAGTTGAACTGATGCCACTGCAGGGAATCATGCAGCTTCTGCTTGCGATCCGCCACTGCTGGCTTCACGCGCTCAAACCTGTCAAGGTCACACACATCACACATCAGTAATTGCAACATTGCCAAATTTGACAAAGTGCTCGTTACATTTTTTTCACCATCTAGATATCCATACAAAGGTTTTTGTTGTTTTCGTTGTTTGTTATTCTTTTCTGCAGCTATTCTATCAACACTTTCAAACACTATACTAGCAAGACATAAAGCAGGCAGGGCGGACTACCATTGTAACTTCAGGCCACAGAAACCAAAGGCGCGCAGTCAGGTTGCACGCAGTGAGGCTTTCTCAATTCAAAACTTATAGGCCAACCATTTCTATTCAAATGCTAAAACATCGATTTAGGTGCGAAACTTTGAGAAAAGGTGAGAATGAAAATTGTGTGCCAACTTACATGGCCAACCATCTTTACTGAAATGCTAAGAAATCCGTTTAGGTGCGAGATTTTGAGAACGAGAGAGATTGAAAATGTGCTTACTTACATGGACAACCGTCTTTACTCAAATGATAAGAAATCCGTTTAGCTGCAAGATTTGGAGAAGGGTGAGATTAAACATGTGCTATGCACATGGTGGAGTCACATGCACCTGATACACCCTGGTTTAGCCGTTAACAATGAACTGTCCTAAACAAAAAAACAAGTACACTCTCACCTCTTGTTGAAGTCTTGCACAGCAGAGAGGATGCCAGCGGAGTTGAAGTGCCCGGCGTCAGCCATCTCCTTGCCCTGGTGGACGATGGTCTGGATGGTGTCCGCCAGTGTCCCAAGGTCCTGCTCCAGGTTCTGGTGCTTCTTCAGCAGCTCCTTCACCCCGCGAAGGTCATTCCCAAGGTCAGGGTTCGCCACTGACTTCTCCATCTCGTCCAGCTTACTCTGTGAGGGAAATAGATTTGAGGGGATAAAGATGGGATTAGAGAATATGTGAGGATTTGTCATGCGAAGGTCAGACCCAAGGTAATGGTTGGCCACCGACTTCTCCATCTCGTCATGCATGCATCATCTCTCTTCGCTCATCATCATGATCGTATCTTGCTACTTTGACGAGATAATCTTAAATACTGGCATGTCGAAGAAGACAGTCACAATGGGCTTGTTTGAGTCGAAATATCACACCATATCCTCTGCCTACGACCAATACCTGCCCCAATATAGGCCAACTGGTCTGAGAGGACAAGTTGGATTTGTAAGAGTTGTGTTAGATTTTGTGAAACTGACTTTCTTCAGTAAGTGGTCATCTTCAAACACAAGCAGCATGCAATATGAGTCATAAAGCAACGGTCTTGGGCCAATGTTCCTACCGTCGTTAGAATACTTATGTATCATTGAACACCTAGTTGTGCCAGTGGCATTGTGTAAAGTAAGGTTTTCGGACAAAGTAAGCAGTTGCTAAGTTGTGCTTGGGGGTGAGGGCTCAATATATACGATCAAAAGTAATCCTATGTGCTTCAGTGGTTATTATTACAGTTACCTCCTCATGTTGCAGCCCTATCCATCCCTTTACCAAGACGCTTCATTTCAAAATCCTTCAGAGACGGAATACACCTACCTATAATAAGTTTAGGTGCAAATGAATTCTTCAATTAATAAGAATATAATACTGAGGAGTGTTTGAGCATACATACCTGGGCATCATCCAGCGCCCTGTTCAACATCTGCTGCTCAGCGGCTTGACGCAGTTTGTCTCCCTTGTCTCCCGCCTTGGAAGCCAGGTCCTCCCATTGGCTGTTCAGGTTGTCAAGGATACGCTTCACCTCGTCCGAAGACTGATGCGTGTCGGCTATAATAGCCTTGCCAGCCTGGTGTAAGAGAAAGGAGACATTGATTCCAAGTCAAGTGGGTGCTGATTTTTCATGCACACATACATGGCTTAATTTAGTTTAATAACTCAGTAAGATTATGTTTTGGTAAAAATCTGCGGTAACACGATATAGTTCGGAATGATTATGCAATAAGTCGATCTTGGTAGTGTATTTATGTTCATTTTAAGCTTTTTTTAATTGAGTCACTGTGCTATTAGAAATGCGATGTGGTACCAAAAGAAAAATGTCAATGTTTGTGTAAAATGAAAATGGACATTAAAGTTTTCTTATCTTATCTTATTTACCATTTATAATATACTCATTATTAATTTTTACTCTGGGAAAACAAGTGTCATTGTGGAAGAGTATAGTATTGCTGCAGTAACCAACATTTCTTCAGTCATCTTCAAACACAAGCAGCATGCAATATGAGTCATAAAGCAACGGTCTTGGGCCAATGTTCCTACCGTCGTTAGAATACTTATGTAACCAACGTTTCTTCTTACGGCCTATATAAATATTATTATCCCTCACCTAGAATTAAATCATTCACGTTATTTGTGTTTTCCTCGTGCAGCGGCAAGTGTGACACAATGATATTAATTTTTAGCAGCAGTGTCCCCTTATTTAGCAAACTCTGATTCAAAGTATCAACATGACAAACTTCATTGATTGCACTCTTTTGTTTGTGTGTTTAAATGACTTAAATGAGACCAGAGCTCAGTTACAATGGTACCCGGCCCTTTTCAAGCACCCCCCAAAATCTTAAAAACTCAATCAGGTCATAAAAAGGAGTGAGTCTGAAAATGGTGTGTGTGTGCGTGTGTGCGTGTGTGTGAGTGTGTGAGTAAGTGTGTGTGTGTGTGTGTGTGTGTGTCTGTGAGTGTTAGAGTGTGTGTGTGTGTGTGTGTGCGTGTATGTGTGTGTATGTGTTTGTGTGTTAAAAAGGGGGTTCCTCTGTACCTGGTTGAGGTTATCGAGTCTTTCGTTGTTGGCCTTGAGCTCGGCCTCGAAGGCCTGGTGTTTCTGCAGCTTGCCCGGGATGTTGGTCAGGTCCCGGTACGACTCGTCTGTCGCGGTCTGGTACTTCTCTTTCATCCAGTCCGACAGCTGCAAAATTAATTAAACCATCATTGTGGAAATTAAGAAACAAGATGGATTGTATTCAGTCATGATGATCTCCATCTTTCTGGCAAAAAGCTGTTTGGTTTCCACATGTCAAGTAAGATTAAGCTGAATATTTTGTGACTCTTCTTTTTTTTTTAAACTGAACTGTTTTACTTTGACATAAGTCAGTCGGACTTGGTTTTACAAGTGCGTACTGATTGAGCTAAAATTGGTTGAGTTTCTGTCGCTTTGCAATGATTTCAACCGGTTCACCTCTGTGTCATGTTCATAAAACCTTCTAGTTGAGGTTTTCTAATATATTTTGGGAGAAAAAGCCTAAAAATTTCACACAAACAAAAGGACGGTTTGTGGGTTTCATACCTCAGTGGCGTCTCTCTTGAATTCCTGGAAGGCCATTGAATCACCAAGTTTCTCCTGACGCTTGGCGGCCTTGTCCTTGGCCCTCTGTCGCTGCTCCATCACCTCGCGACGCCGCTTGTCAATGCTGTCATTGAAGATTACGTTGTGATAACGTCATTTTACTGCAGAGATTACATTTGGGCAGACGTTGCTCTGTGCTGGGAAGACTAATACAGTGGAACCCCCTTTTTAAGACCCCCCGAGTTAAGACTCCCTCCCTTTTAAGACCCTGTTTTCTCAGACTTTCTGTTCATAACCTCTGTTACTTGACCCCTGTTTTAAGACTCTCCCGTTCTTAAGACCTGATTTTCTAAGATTTATGGAGGCCTTAAAGAGGGGTTCCACTGTACTTCCGCCACAGCTACGTATACCAAAAGTAAGAAAGTAAGAAATAAAGATGAATAAGCAGACAACATTGTTCGTACAATCACTGTGACACAAAGAGGGTCACTCTAACACAGACTCTGACTTTCTCTCTGTTACTGTGTATGAATGTAATTATATACTGTAGAGCAGCTAGACCTTCACTGGGCAAGGGCTGGATGTAAAAAGGTACTTTTCTATGCTCACTCCATTACCTTTAACAAATCATACATTCATCGTATCTGTTTATCTGATCGGGGGCCCCGGCCTCTAGCTCTCCCTCTTACTTTCGTAAATCTATATCCTTGTAAAACAAAGATCATCATCATCTCTCTTTCTTCCTTTCTCTCTCTCTCTGTTTATTTTTTTTACTCTCTCTCTCTCTCTCTCTCTCTCTCTCTGTTTATTTTTTTCCAACCTCATTTTGTTGTTAACTTTTTAATCTTTTATCTTATCATTGTGTGTTTGTGCGTCCCAAGGACAGATTGTAAGAAAAGGCGTAGCCTTAAATCTTATTCCTTGTAAAATAAAGTTCAATTCTCTCTCTTTCACACATACAAACTTAATCCCTTCATGCCCTGCACTAACCCTACTAACAATTCAGGAGTATTTACAGAACAGTCACTACATGAATGACAGAGTTTCAATACTGACCGGTCGGCATCAGGATGACCCTCGGCTATTAACTTGTCGGCCAGATCATTGAGCGCTTTGGCTTTATCGTCCTGTGCCTGCATTTTGCTGTTGAAGTCTTCATGGCGACGTAACATAGCTTCCACATCGTCAACTGTACTCTGCGAACATCAAAGTTTTTGTTTTAAAGAAGCCTGGAGGTAGAATTAGAGGAGCTGGTTCAACATTGTTCTCTGCAGTCTTGATCTACTTGAAGTTACGATCATTCTACAGCAATCCTCACAGACTTGGAAACAAAGACACTTGCATTCAAAAACGTATGTGTGTGTGTGTGGGGGGGGGGGGGGGAGAGGGAATGAGGTGAGGAAAGGGATGTTTGAGGGGGACTTGGAATCTACTATTCTCTTTCCAAAGTGACATTTTCTCTGCAGCTATTCACACACACACACACACACACACACACACACACACACACACACACACACACACACACACACACACACACACACACACAGAATACCTTAATGCACATGCACGCACAAGTGGTGGTGTAAAGGCTGCTCAGTAATTGAAGGGAAGAGGTTAGAGGTTGGCTTTAAGGGGGAGGGATGTGTGAGTTTATGCTACATACACCTGGACCAAAAACCTTAATGTAGAGTGTGAGAAAGACACTGAATATCCCAGCTGGATTAGACATCTTTCTTTCTTTATTTTGTGTTTAATGTCGTTTTCAACCGTTCAAGGTTATATCGCGATGATGGATTAGACAGACGAAGTGAAGAAAAGGTAAGGTAATTGGCAAGACAAGAATAGGGTTATTCCCTTCAGATTTTCTTCAGCATTTGACAATTTACTTCAAGACAATTAAGATAGACGTGAACGGAGGGAAAAAAAGATAAAGCAAAAGAGAAAGACGGTTGGCAGGGGGGGGGGGGGGGGGGGGAGAGAGAGAGAGAGAGAGAGAGAGAGAGAGAGAGAGAGAGAGAGAGAGAGAGAGAGAGAGAGAGAGGGAGAGAGAGAGAGAGAGAGAGAGAGAGAGAGAGAGGGAGAGAGAGAGAGAGAGAGAGAGAGAGAGAGAGAGAGAGAGGGAGAGAGAGAGAGAGAGAGAGAGAGAGAGAGAGAGGGAGAGAGAGAGAGAGAGAGAGAGAGAGAGAGAGGGAGAGAGAGAGAGAGAGAGAGAGAGAGAGGAGAGAGAGAGAGAGGAGAGAGGGAGAGAGGAGAGAGGGAGAGAGAGAGAGAGAGAGAGAGAGAGAGAGAGAGAGAGAGGGAGGGGGTGGGGGCTAGGGCGGGATGGACATAATGAGAGAGATTCAATACAGGAATTACAAAGAAGTCAGAAGGGAGAAAAAAAGACACTTTCTCCAAGTCCTCAAAAGAAAGCAGATATGCCCTCAGCTTCATCACGGTCTAATCACGCACATACAACGAGCCTGCGCTATTCTGAGCGCAATGTATGCATGATGCTGCCATTATTCACAGACAACGTTGGGGAAAAAGGCACTGAGAGAATATTGATTATGTTCTTATTTTTAGGCAATTTCATTAGGGGAAATTCGTGTAGGATAAAGGAGAAAATGTAATGCTAACAATTTTTTCTTTAAAGAAAAAAGATTGAAAAAAAAGAGGTTGCTGCATACAAAGAGAAGTATGCTAAGAATCACACACACACACACACACACACACACACATTTGTGTATTACTGCACATCACACATGCAGTTGAAGACAAGAGATTTGTATGTGAGTTTTCTGGAAAATAAGCTCAAGAACAATCCTTTTACCGGTAATTAAGAGGCAAGGCTAACAAACATACAGACATCCGATAGATGGAAACAGAGACAGACATATAACAGAGATGCAGGGATCTTGAGACAAGCATGACATACCCCTGCATCTCCAAATCTCAGACACATTTCCTGTGACTGGTTTGTGGGAGGGCTCGCAGACAGACAAGACAGATAGATGGACAGAGACAGACATTGGCATTACCCCTATATCTCTTAAGATGCATGTGACTGGCAAGGTGAGGGCTCACAGACAGACAGACAGACAAGACATTGGCATTACCCCTTTTTATCTCTTAAGATGCATGTGACTGGCAAGTGCAAAGGCTCACTCACAGAGAGACAGACACACAGATAGATGGACAGAGAGACAGACATTCGCATACCCCTATGTCTCCTTAGTCATGTGACTTGTGTGGTGAGGGCTCACAGACAGACCGACAGACAGACAGACAGACAAGACAGACACTGGCCTACCCCTATATCTTTAAAGATGCATGTGACTGGTAAGGTGAGGGCTCACAGACAGACAAGACAAATAGATGGAACACAGACAGACATATGCCTACCCCTATATCTCCAAAGATTCATATGGTGCCGGCCTTGAGTCGCCTTGTGGTGAGATATGTGTGCGTTATAAATTCTCGTATTATTATTATTATCATTATTTACTATAAGTAAGTGAAGGCGAGATATGTGTGCGTTATAAATTCTCGTATTATTATTATTATCATTATTTACTATAAGTAAGTGTGAGGCCTCACTCACAGACAGGCAGATAGATAGACAGAGAGAAGAAGAGAGAGATTGACACGCAGAGACAGGCAATCGACATACCCCTGTATCTCCAAAGTCCAGGAAAGCATCATGTCCACTGGTCAAGGCATCCAGGTGGTCAGCATCTCTATTGAACACCTGTTGATATGCAATGCACACACAAACACACACACACACACACACACACACACACACACACACACACAAACACACACACACACACAAAGATAGTTCATCAATATCAACAAGAATAGAAACGAGGTTGAAGCTATCAGCTATATTTTGTGTGTACGCGATCACACACAAAGAAAGGTACATGTATTTTTAACTTGTAGACAGCCCTTCTTTTCAAGAAGCAATTTGTTTCAAGTTTAGCATCAGTGTTAAAGAAAAGAATTCAATTGTTCCCACACACAATGAATCTATCAGTATCACAGTGTGTTTCCAGACTTATGGGGGGGTATAGACTGGCTCAACCTTTTTTAACATTTATTTATGGTCACCGCCAAAGGCATACAATGCAAGAAAATGTCTTTCTTTCTTTCTTTCTTTATTTGGTGTTTAACGTCGTTTTCAACCACGCAGGTTATATCGCGACGGGGAAAGGGGGGGAGATGGGATTGAACCACTTGTTAATTGTTTCTTGTTCACAAAAGCACTAATCAAAAAATTGCTCCAGGGGCTTGCAACGTAGTACAATATATTACCTTACTGGGAGAATGCAAGTTTCCAGTACAAAGGAGAAAATGTCTTGCTTGAAAGGAAACTTTGAAACTTTGAAGAGGCAACCAAGGGTGAAATGGGAGGCTTATGCACAATACATTTGTATTTCTGGACTCATTTAGAAAGAAATTTATTTTCCAATTCCTGCTTTTTATGGCTGTTTTTCTCTTTTCTTAAGTGAGGGTTTGTTACAGAAACAGTGAATTTTGTTCTGGTTCTCAATACAGTGGAACCCCCCTTTTAAGACACCCCCCCCCCCCAATTTAAAGGCTGACATAGTCCTATTTAATTAGTTTAATTACTTCCAGGGCTTTTCCCATCGTTGCGGGGATGTATAAATTAAGCTTCCTGCAAAGTTTTAGGTTTGAAGTCCTTACCAATTACGAGAAATAATTAATTCTTTATTGCATTGTTTAGCAACAGTTCTCCAGGACTTGGGCTATTTTTAGACCGTTGACGTCACTTCGTGACGTTTCGTAAACCAAAGATGGCGTTTGAGACTGTTCTGTTTACATTCGACACTATCAACACCACTTTGCAATACTGAAATAATTTTTTCTGTGTTCGAAAGCTACAGCCAATCGTTATTATATCCCCTTAGGTGCAGTTTTATAACATTATTGGCACATGTAAACAATATGAATTAATTAATGAACGCTACGAATATGGCAGCCTTTAAGACTCCCTCACTTTTAAGACTCTAGTGTTTCAAATGTTCTGTTCATAACCTCCATTTTAAGCTCCCTTCTTAAGACCTGATTCTCTCAGATGTTTGGAGGTCGTAAACAGGGGCTCCATTGTATCACCAAAGCTTTTTGCAACTTTGATCCAATTTGTATTTTTTCTGCCTCCGTTTTTTTTATTTCTATCTTTTCATTTTAAGCATTTCATTCATCTAACCAAGTTTTTTGCATTTTCTTCATGAAAGGCACTCGGCCATTAACCACGGAAACTGCACAAGCTGTAGGCATCATGCAGCGATAAACCCACATGACCAGGAAATGGAATCAATATGAAGGAAAAGAAATGCAATAAACCGGGATCCTGGCGATCTCTAACGTCATCTCCATCTCACATTAATTCCAAAACAATAAAACACACTTAGCCATAAACACCACAAGATAAAAACAGTTAAAGGCATACCTGCAGAAAACAAAGAACAAGATGTAGATAATAATAAATAGAATGTTCAAAAAATATATTTTCAAAGCAATTCTATATGGTGTTTTACTAAATGTACTCAAACATTGCATTGAATTTTTGTATTGTGTTTTCATAAATTGCTGCTTTGTATTGTTTTTTTTGTTTTTTTTAAATTTTATTAATCATTACATGCATTGAACTTTTGTTTTGTATTCTAGTTTCTGCAGGTAGTGCCTTAACACTTTCGCGACGGGACGCTTATAAATCAGTAACCGCGCTGACACGCCCATGGACGGGACGCGCATTTTTCAGTAAGAGCCATACAGGGTACACGACTCGTGATTGCTTCCCGGTTTTTGAAGCTTGCAGTAAATTGAGTTGTTTCCCTTGACACACTTGGCCTGCCCTTCCGCCATATGCAAAATTAGCCTGATTTGTGTGTTTTTTTCGAGAAAAAAAATGAATCGAAGGCGAGCCTTGTCACGGGAGGAGATTCTCCGGATGTTGGATCTTGAGGACCCTGTAGATCATGATTCCGACGTGTTGTTTTCGCCTCAAGAAAGCGATAATAGCAGTGATATTGAGGAAGAAACAGTCCTGTTGTTGCTAGTATGAGTCGGCAAACTACACGTGTTAGGGTGGTACTGCATGAATCTTCGAATGTGTAGTTGCAAGGGGGGCGTGGCAGCACTGATAACAATGGATGGCTGGAGCCTCCTAATCCTTTTGGAAATGTTCATAGGTGTACAGTTGGGACTTTGTTGTGAAAATGTGACTTATATTCAATATGGATTACCTAGACATCATTTGGTGAGTTTATTTATTTTGTTTATTTGTTGCTTAACGTCCAGCCGACTACGCAGAGCCATATCAGGACGAGGAAGGGGGGATGAAGGGGGCCACTTGTCAAGCGATTCCTGTTTACAAATGCACTAACCCATTACTTGTGTCCCAGCAGGCTTTAGTAAAACTAAATTAATACCTACTGGAAGATTACCAGTTTCCAGTATGTTAAAATAGGCTTAACCTATCTACTGCTGGACTTACATCAGAACACTAACAGATTAAACTATACATGAATCGCGAGACAAGCGGCAAGAGAAGAGATTTTTGGAAAAAATACAGGTGAATGAGCAAGAAGGCAGAAAAAAGAAAAGAATTCATGAAGAAAAAGAGAGCATGACAGGAAAGAGGAACCAAAAATCTACCTAACAGCAAACTAGAAAGCTCCTGCGGTTCCAAAAACAGGAGGGGCCTTTAATTTCATAACCGCAGTGCCCCACTGCGGGAATTTGGTGAGTGTCACAGTTTTGTTTCATTTGAGTCAGGATGCTGTGAGTGAATGCGGGATTTGCTTGTTTTTTTCTTTGTACTGTCTCCTTATTTCTGTGTAGAATTTTAACAATATTTCAGCTAATTCATAGGTTTTACACCTTGTTTGGTTATAACATTATTTATAATACTTTCTGTTAAAAAATAACTTTTAAAAAAGCAGTGGAAAAGAAAACACACAAAAAAACCGTTAAAAAACACAAATTATCCCCCTTTCACCCCCCCTTTGCTAAAACAAATCGCGTGACAAACTTATAAATAGCACGACTGAACTGGGCATCCATTTTTTAATTAGTACACAAAATTTGGTGGTGATTGGACTTAATTCAAGCTTGCTAGACAGATTTCTTTACAGTTACTGTTTTTTGGGAAGTTTCTTGGTGGCAAGCTTGTTAACGCCGTGGCAATGCTAGTCACAATAGTGTTAAGCTGGTGCCCTGTTCATATTCCCGTACTGTTTTTTTTATCTAGATTTTGGACTGTTAGGATGACAGGAGCAGTAACCTAGTGGATGACGCCAGCCTCCCATGTGGAAGGTTGTGGGTTCGAATCCTGGCCGCGCTTGGTTGGTTAAGGGTGGAGATTTTTTCGATCTCCTAGGTCAACTTATGTGCAGATTTGCTGGTGCCTTATCCCCCTTCTTGTATACACACAAGAACAAGACCACGTGCACACGGAAAAGATCCTATAATCCATATCAGAGTTCGGTGGATTATAGAAACATGAGAATACCCAGCATGCTTCCCCCTAAAAGCGGCGTATGGCTGCCTGTATGGCAGGGCAAAAAGGATCATACACGTAAAAACCCACTCATACAAAAACATGAGTGAATGTGGGAGTTACAGCCCATGAACGAAGAAGAAGAAATATTCTAGTTCCTGCTGGTATTGCCACTAGCTGGTGCGCCGTTAATAGTCCCTTGCTGTTTTTTTCAATCTAGATCTTAGACTGTTAGCAGTCCAACTGTGAGGGATTTCTTGTTGCCATACCTGCAAGTTGTAGGCGTCCTGCAGCTGTTTCTGGCGCTGCTTCCACTGGTTCTCCACGGCCTTCTCCTCCTCCTCTAGCCTCTTCAGCTTGTCGCGCACCTCCTGGTTGTTGGGGTTCTTCTCCAGGATGCTGCGACCCAGAGCCTTGGCCTTGGCGAACCTGACACACAGGGAGAGAAGTTACAGTAAATATTAAAAGGATAGGGTTCTTCTCCAGGATGCTGCGACCTAGAGCTTTGGCCTTGGCTAACCTGACACGTAGGGAGAGAAGTTACAGTAAATATTAAAAAGATGGGGTTCTTCTCCAGGATGCTGCGACCTAGAGCCTTCGCCTTGGCAAACCTGACACACAGGGAGAGAAAGTTACAGTAAATATTAAAAGGATGGGGTTCTTCTCCAGGATGCTGCGACCTAGAGCTTTGGCCTTGGTGAACCTGACACGTAGGGAGAGAAGTTACAGTAAATATTAAAAGTATGGGGTTCTTCTCCAGGATGCTGCGACCCAGAGCAGGCCTTGGCGAACCTGACACACAGGGAGAGAAAGTTACAGTAAATATTAAAAGGATGGGGTTCTTCTCCAGGATGCTGCGACCTAGAGCTTTGGCCTTTGCAAACCTGACACACAGGGAGAGAAAGTAACGGTTAACAACAACTTTCTTTCTTTATTTGGTGTTTAACGTCGTTTTCAACCACGAAGGTTATATCGCGACGGGGAAAGGGGGGAGATGGATAGAGCCATACTTGTCAATTGTTTCTTGTTCACAAAAGCACTAATCAAAAATTTGCTCCAGGGGCTTGCAACGTAGTACAATGTATTACCTTACTGGGAGAATGCAAGTTTCCAGTACAAAGGACTTAACATTTCTTACATACTGCTTGACTAAAATCTTTGCAAAAATTGACTATATTCTATACAAGAAACACTTAACAAGGGTAAAAAGAGAAACAGAATCCGTTAGTCGCCTCTTACGACATGCTGGGGAGCATCGGGTAAATTCTTCCCCCTAACCCGCGGGGGGTGTTAACAAGAACAACAACAACAACAAGATATTAACTGGTTTTAGATTTGAGACTGAATGACTTGGGCTACTGACTTGTCTCTGTGAGCCACAACAAGATATTAACTGGTTTTAGATTTGAGACTGAATGACTTGGGCTACTGACTTGTCTCTGTGAGCCACAACAAGATATTAACTGGTTTTAGATTTGAGACTGAATGACTCGGGTTACTGACTTGTCTCTGTGAGCCACAACAAGATATTAACTGGTTTTAGATTTGAGACTGAATGACTCGGGTTACTGACTTGTCTCTGTGAGCCACAACAAGATATTAACTGGTTTTAGATTTGAGACTGAATGACTCGGGTTACTGACTTGTCTCTGTGAGCCACAACAAGATATTAACTGGTTTTAGATTTGAGAAATTCAGGGTACTGACTTGTCTCTGTGAGCCACAACAAGATATTAACTGGTTTTAGATTTGAGAAATTCAGGGTACTGACTTGTCTCTGTGAGCCACAACAAGATATTAACTGGTTTTAGATTTGAGACTGAATGACTCGGGTTACTGACTTGTCTCTGTGAGCCACAACAAGATATTAACTGGTTTTAGATTTGAGAAATTCAGGGTACTGACTTGTCTCTGTGAGCCACAACAAGATATTAACTGGTTTTAGATTTGAGAAATTCAGGGTACTGACTTGTCTCTGTGAGCCACAACAAGATATTAACTGGTTTTAGATTTGAGAAATTCAGGGTACTGACTTGTCTCTGTGAGCCACAACAAGATATTAACTGGTTTTAGATTTGAGAAATTCAGGTTACTGACTTGTCTCTGTGAGCCTTGATATCATCCATGAGTTCTTCATGTTCCTTCTGCATCTGTTCGGCGCTCTTGATGTCGTGCGGCAGTTCTGCGCTGGCCAGGCGGTTCCGAACACTGCTGGACCACAGCATCTGTCAACAGGCATGAAAACAAGTGAATACCAAAAAGAGGAAGAGTGCAGGGAGGGGCGCTCACGCGGGATGCACAGTAATTGGTTGAGGGGCAATGTCCCCTGCAGCCTCTGTAGCCAAACAGAATCGAACATTTCAAGATTTTACTGTTGTGCATGCGAGCTCGTATGAGGATTCCTGACATGGGAAAGAGTTGTAAGTATAGCTGATGGGGTCTGTGTCGACCAAAAGAGTGGGATTCCCTGTAGGTGGAGTTCCTTAGGTTAGAGTTTTTCAATAACACTTGCAATCCATACTCGAATTTCTAAGAATTATCACTAAAGATCGAAAACCATCAAATTCTACCGATGTCGCTAAACATCACATGACTTTCAGCAATATCAGCGAAACACTACTGCATGGAACTAGACCCTGTGGGATTCCCTGTATACAGGAAATCCCTCTACAGGAACTCCACCGACAGGGAATCCCACTCTTTTGGTCGACATAGACCCCGTCAGTGTAAGTATATAGCATTCAAATACACACACACAAATAAAATGGGTTAAAGATTTTTCTCAGAGGAAAATTAAAAAAAAAAAAGAAATGTAAAATTAAAAGAATGTTCTCTTAAAAGAGTAAGTTTTCACGACTCGATCAACACTGCACAGTGAGATTGTTGCTCGATTCAGGATCATTTTTGATTTCATATTAACATTTTTCAAATAAATCCATACATAGTTCACGAATACTGCCTATCTATCTCACAAACATGAATAATTCAGAAGACAAAATAATGTGCGAGCACAGAAAGTTACTCACCAGATCCTTGGCCTCGTCACTGAACTCTTGTTGGTCCTGTGCCGAGTCCAGCTGCCTCTTGCGTTCATCTGCACGGTCCTGAGGTCACACACAATCAAAGGAGTTTTACACAATAAGTCAACTGGGTGGTAGCTATAGGCTTGTCCCACGGCCTGAAACTGAGCTCTAAGGTGAATTGCGTAAAGCAGTATCCTGCCTACCAACCCACCAACCCACCCCCAATGTGTGTATTGATGTGTACATTTTATTTTATGTGTCGAGAGTGTGATTTTATGCAACGTTAATTGTTTATACGAGCCAAAAGAAAAATTTCTGTTTGTCTTTCATTCAGATAACAAAGTTTGTATTGAAATTGAATTGAATTTCATTTTCATACGCACACTATCCACTGTATTTTTCACTCTAGGGGCCTTAGGTGCACCAGCCAATGAAGATGTTTGGCCTGTAAAGGGATTACCTCAGTAATCTGAAGAATAAGAAGCACTAAAAGGGGGCTCACTTTAAGGGTGGGGAAAGACGGAGAATGGAGAAGGGAGAAAGAGCTGCATTCTCCGTCCTATCACTCACATCTATTCTCCAGAGAATCTCACTTCCCCTGCAATTCTGCTCAATTCCGCCTTTCCTACCCTGTGTGAGCCGGCCTTTACCCACATCCACTTCCATGCAGTTTGTTCAACCTTGGGAGACAAGGGTGGTGTGCACAAGAAAGTGCTTAACTAGGTTGAAACCAAGCACTGAGTTGGACATTCTTGTCATGGAGATTTCTCCGAGATTCCAACCCAGTGCTTTGTTCCCATATCTTGTTGGGTAATTTCTCATGCATGCCACCCCAGAAATTTACTTCCAGCACTGTCTCTATAACTATAGTTACATCTACATTTTATCGTCTAGAATAAAAATAAATCGTAAACATCCTAGGGAATACTTCAAATACTTTTTTAGCGGGTAAAACGTATAGGTAATGTGCTTACTTTGAGTGCTTTCCACATGTCATGCAGCTCCTTCTGTCGAGTGTCTACGTAGCCCTTCTCATCGGGGTAGGAGGCTCGAACCCTGCAAACAAAAATAGTAGTCTTTCGTGTTTAGAAATGCTCTAAAACAGATCAACCACAATGTCACGATATTTTAGCATATTCTTCTCGAAAACATGCACATCACAGCACATATAGTTCACTGTGATGCTATTGGCCGCTAACTACTTGACTCCCTTTGACTCTTCCACAGCATGTACAAACCACAGCATGTACAAACCAGACAGAGTTAATTTTTCAAATACGACAATTCCAAATGATTCATTCTTTGACCTGACCAGCAAATACAGTCTACAGGGGAAAACTGCTATATATGATACATATTAAACTCTTGAGGTTTTCAGCATATTGTCGCGTAACATTCAAACAGTTTTAATCTATGTGACGTGTTCAGATTGTATAGTACAAACGCTTACGAGTCTCCAAGATAATCCATTC
Source organism: Littorina saxatilis (assembly GCF_037325665.1). Classification (NCBI taxonomy): domain Eukaryota; kingdom Metazoa; phylum Mollusca; class Gastropoda; order Littorinimorpha; family Littorinidae; genus Littorina; species Littorina saxatilis. The sequence continues at coordinate 69,241,334 of NC_090261.1, forward strand.
TTATCATCTTCTCTTCCATAGGCACGAGCTCCCTCTCCAGTTGCTGCCAGAAGAAAAAAACATACATTAAAAAGATGGACACAAACATAAAAGTCACAAACACAAAAACAAGAGATGGCAGTATTTCAACAGCATAACTTCCCAGATTCTTGGCAGAATACACTGTTGTTGTATCAATGTATAGGAAAACACTGATTATCATTCATTGAAATGTGTGAAATGTGTGTATGTGTGTGTGTGTGTGTGTGTGCATATGTGTGTGCGTATGTGTGTGCGTAAAAATGTATGAATAGTGCATGTGTGTCTGTGTGTATGCGCATGTGTGTGTGTAAAAATGTATGTATGCATGTGTGTGTGTGTGTGTGTGTATGTGTGTGTGTGTGTATGTGTGTGTGTGTGTGTGTGTGTGTGTGTGTGTATCGGTCTGTGTCTGCCTTTCAGTCACCACTATCAACTCTAAAGAAAATTGCACGTGTGTGTGTGTGTGTGTGTGTGTGTGTGTGTGTGTGTGTGTGTGTGTGTGTGTGTGTGTCTGTCTGTCTGTGTCTGTCTTTCAGTCACCACTATCAACTCTAAAGAAAATTGCACAGTCAATGAGATGATGTGCAAATTGTTTGCAGGGCTGGATTGAGAAGGGGGAGTGGGGGTCCTGAGGCCAGGAAGCCCCCCCCCCCCCCCCCTCCACTGGCAAATGTACCTTTTTTTTCAAAGAGAGTCCCAAAATACCCATTTCAAATGCTAAATCTCAGCAGCATCTGGGGGGCAAGTCCCTCCAGACCCTCCACTTGGCCAGCCCCTCCACCCCTGTCTCAGTTTGAAAGCCCCTCCCTCTCACACACTAGCTCCAGACCCCCCACCCCTGTCTCAGTTTGAAAGCCCCTCCCTCTCACACACTAGCTCCAGACCCCCCACCCCTGTCTCAGTTTGAAAGACCCTCCCTCTCACACACTAGCTCCAGCCCCCCCACCCCTGTCTCAGTTTGAATGCCCCTCCCTCTCACACACTAGCTCCAGCCCCCCCACCCCTGTCTCAGTTTGAATGCCCCTCCCTCTCACACACTAGCTCCAGCCCCTCCACCCCTGTCTCAGTTTGAATGCCCCTCCCTCTCACACACTAGCTCCAGCCCCCCCACCCCTGTCTCAGTTTGAAAGCCCCTCCCTCTCACACACTAGCTCCAGACCCCCCTCCCCTGTCTCAGTTTGAAAGCCCCTCCTCCCTCTCACACACTAGCTCCAGCCCCCCCACCCCTGTCTCAGTTTGAAAGCCCCTCCCTCTCACACACTAGCTCCAGACCCCCCACCCCTGTCTTAGTTTGAAAGCCCCTCCCTCTCACACACTAGCTCCAGCCCCCCCCACCCCTGTCTCAGTTTGAAGGCCCCTCCCTCTCACACACTAGCTCCAGACCCCCCTCCCCTGTCTCAGTTTGAAAGCCCCTCCTCCCTCTCACACACTAGCTCCAGACCCCCCACCTGACCAGCCTGGATGTGTATAATGTGCAAGCTGTGTGTGTATCTCTTACAGCATGCTTTCTCTGCAGAGCCTGAGTGGTCTTGAGGTCCTTGCCCAGGTCGTCGGTGGCCAGGTTGTTGTTCTTCTCCTTGATCCACTCCTGCAGCTCGTCGCACGTCGACTTGAACAGCTCGATGCTGCACACACACATTCCACCATCAGTCACTTAATAAAAGACCAAATGCTCATATGACATCACCTTCCATATATGCAACATGAATCATAATATAATTAAACCCCATGTATACTTGGAGGCTAAAGTGTGACCACCGTCCCCACCTACCCCCCCACCCCTCCCCCCAACCTCAGTTACCCACCCCCATGTCCTTTGACCTTTCAACCACCCGCCCTAGTGTCTATGTATGTGTCTTGTCTAGGTATGTGCGTGTGTATGCGCTAAGACACTATGCTGTATGTTATGTTTATGTGTATATAAAAGAATTTATAAAAAATAAAAAATAAATAAAAATAAAAACATGAATCAGAAACAAAATTATTATCTGATGGGTCATCCATCCAAACACTACACATAACTAGATGAAGCACAGATTTCACAGTAGGTCAAAAAGGGGAAAAGCTCCGTATGTTAAACACTGGGCTGTAATAGTCCGAAATGTCCTTTACAACAAACAAAAGTAAACAAACAAACAATAACAATAACAATAACAAAACTTTATTGTCCATTAAACACACTTTTATAATCATGAAAATTAGATTTAAAGGAACACCAGATGTAACCAATGCAGAACATCACCTTTATCTTTACTATCTATAGACAAAATAATTACCCTTAATTCCTGTTGATTTGACACACTGATCTTACTGCAGGTATTCTGCAATTGTTCAGTGCTAACAAGTATAACCAACAAAGAGTTATAATCTTAATCATGTTTGTTTTTCTGTGTCTAACCGAGTTCTTTAGTGCTAACAAATAACCAAGAAAGAGATAATATCTGAATGGTTTTTTCTTTCTCTTACCTGGATGCTCCCTCCAAACTCTTTTCCTTATCCAACTTGAGTTTGTTGAGGTTGTCCCATCTGAAACGAAACACAATACCATTTTAATAATGATAATCTAACCATTTAGGATCAAATGATCACTTCAGCTCAACAACCACCATTGATAATAAATAAAACAATGCATTTGCATCGCTAAATCTGTTCTGAAATGATGTTTATAAATTACAATCTATTAACATAAAGAAAAGACACACACACATACAAACATGCACACAAAGACATGCACACAGACACACATACAAACACACAAATTAGTGCACACATGTACACACACACACACACACACACACACACACACACACACACACACACACACACACACACACACACACACACTCATACACACACTTACACACACACACACACACACACACACACACACACACACACACACACACACACACAAAGAAGCACCAACCTTTATTTATTTATTTATTTATTTGGTGTTTAACGTCGTTTTCAACCACGAAGGTTATATCGCGACGGGGAAAGGGGGGGAGATGGGATAGAGCCACTTGTTAATTGTTTCTTGTTCACAAAAGCACTAATCAAAAAATTGCTCCAGGGGCTTGCAACGTAGTACAATATATGACCACCAACCTTTGATTGATGTCTTGCTTGCGGCGTCGCACCTTGTCCGTCTGACTACTGCCCTCTTTAATGATATCATCGGCCAGGGCATTTATATTGTTCAAACGGCCTTTGTTGGCAGCAAGGCTTGTCAGGAGATTCTGACAGTTCAAAAGAAAAGACAAAAATTAGAGTAAACTACAAATTTGAAGGAAAAAAATGTGACATGTTTTTGACAAAAATTCCGCCCATAACTTATTATAACTGATTTTTAAAAATTAAAAAAAAGAGCAGAGAGATAGAGATCATGAGAGAGGGAGAGCAAGAGGGAGAGACGGAAGAGATATATATAGGGTTAAACTGAACTTTATTTCAAAAGGATGAAGAGAGTTTAGGATTAGCTTCATCTTCCCACCTGTCCTCTTTAACAAATGCATGGTTACAAATGAGAGAGAGAGAGAGAGAGAGAGAGAGAGAGAGAGAGAGAGAGAGAGAGAGAGAGAGAGAGAGAGAGAGACAGAGAGAGAGACAGAGAGAGAGAGAGACAGAGACAGAGAGAGAGAGACAGAGAGAGAGAGACAGAGAGAGAGAGAGAGATAGAGAGAGGGTAATGTGGCAATCCACTGCACAGAGAGAGAGAGAGAAAGAGAGAACTATGCCATTTAAGCCAGACGCATGAGGATCTTATTTAAAGATCTACTTATCAATGCTTGTAAGAATGCAAGAAATGCTTCTTCATTTCAAACTAGATTTTTTGTTTAACTGACAGAATGACAGCTACAAGTCACATGCGTGTAAAACGTATACAGGTGTCTGATGCCCTGTTGGAAGACCAACATTTCTGGGCATCCAAGGGGAGTATATCAATGTCATGTTTCATCTTTATTGACCGCGGTCGAGGCCGGATTAAAACATGTCTCAATTGAGCTTATTGGAATTGCAGAGTTCAGTTGCAAATGGACCTCGAGTTCTTAGTAGTAATTGCATGTCAACTTTGATTAGGTCTTTGAAAATGAATGTCTATCATCCTTGTCCTAGACTCTAAAAAACGTGATGGAACCAGTCCGATTAAACAAACTGGCTTTGACTTGACATTTCACATTTCACTTGATGCTCCCAACCATGACTGACAACAAAGAATTTGTCACACTGCGACATTGCTTTTTGTTGGCCGGGAATGAAAACTCAGAAATTGAAAATCAGATGACAATTAGTCAGAAAGGTTTTGCGACCTGCTATAAATTAGCTCAGTATCTCTAGCTCTTGTTACAAGCATTTGCCATGAACAATCAATGCTTCATTCCATGACAGTTGTTTTCTTACTCACAGTGACTTTTCCAACATAAAATGCCTTTCAAATCTAACCTGAAAGAAAAAAACTCTGAGGGATTCCGAGTAACTGCATTTTGGCCATAACATGAAAAGTAAAAAAAAAAAAGAAGAAAAAAAGATAGACCGTAACTATCAAGTCTTTGTGTTTCGAATTAAACATTCCACAAATTACCCTTTCCTGTTAGATTCACATACAATTACTATATACTTTTTTTAAGTCCTGAATGCTTCCTTGCAGAAACCAAGCTCCTATTCCTATAAGATTTCAATAGGAAACCTATAAAAGACTAATAGGTTTCGTGAAGTGCATGTTCCCGTTTATGTTTCATATAGGTTTTGTACAGGAATTGGGGTATTTTTCATAAAAGAAGCTTATACAAAACCTATACCTATAACTGACATCGACAACTCTTCACTTGTCATATATAAAACCTATAGGTTACCTAGAGGAAAACAAATATGTTACCTAGAGGAAAACAAATAGGTTTCCTATAGGCCTCCTTTATGACCATTCATGTTCATTTTTGTACAAAGCTATACATGTATAATCCCAGACATTTTGAACTGAAAAAGTAAACCTGTCGAAACGCCCAGAGCCGGTTTATCATCCAAGCTAACCTGAGTGTCACAACAATGCAGTCGCTTGTGTTTTATCAAATGTGCAATTACACAAGGTAAAAAATGTGCAGGTTGTGTGCAAAATATACTGTCTGACATAAAGTCCAATGGGAGCAAGTTTAAAATTGGGAAATAATGCAAAAAGACACAAGCACTGTCACAAAACAAGTCCCCTAAAACCATGTCTTACAAGCATTTAGTCAAAATGTCATTTAAGTATCATGTTCTGTGAAAAATTGACAAATAACATTACTTTTTCTGTTCAACGTTAACTAGGGTTGAAAGCATTGAATCAATTCACCGGCTATAATCACTACCCCACCCCACTTCTTCCAGAGAAAAAAAGCAGGAATTGCAATCACAGGACTCCATAAGGAGACCATATTACCAGTATAATAGTTTGAGATAAATTACTTTCAAAATAGTACCATGACCTTTCCAGCTACCAGGAAAATGCATGGCTCAGTTTAAAATCCTCCTGGTAACTTAATTAAGAAAGGAGCATTATAGGTTATTTAGGAATGACAGCAGTCTAACAAAAAAAAAGAGAAGAAAAAAATTAAGATGTAATTACTGTTGTGCCTCAGATGAGTAGGTGCAGAAAAATATGTCCTGGTTATGAGAAGCTTAGTAACCTAGGCAACCCTTTTTCTGACACTATTTCTCTGGTCTACTCTGTTGGTTCGGACACTACTTATCTGCCCTACTCTCTGACACTATTTCTCTGGTCTACTCTGTTGGTTCTGACACTATTTCTCTGGTCTACCCTGTTGGTTCGGACTCTATTAATTTCTCTGCTCTACTCTGTTGGTTCTGACTATTTCTCTGCTCTACTTTGTTGGTTCTGACTCTATTTCTCTGGTCTACTCTGTTGGTTCTGACTCTATTTCTCTGCTCTACTCTGTTGGTTCTGACTCTATTTCTCTGAAGCATATTTGTCAACAAAACACAAGGATAATTCTCATCAAGCCAGTATTTGTGATTAGCACATGGGGCATGATCCTGAACTAATGTACTGTATTAGCAAGTTCAGTCAAGAACTGTAACATCTGAGTTTGGGTGGCCGACAATTAGAACTGTATCAACATGTGTTGGTGATTAGACAGTCAATATATATCCATACAACCATCAATTAGAACTGTATCAACATGTGTTGGTGATTAGACAGTCAATATATATCCATACAACCATCAATTAGAACTGTATCAACATGTGTTGGTGATTAGACAGTCAATATATATCCATACAACCATCAATTAGAACTGTATCAACATGTGTTGGTGATTAGACAGTCAATATATATCCATACAACCATCAATTTGTAAAGGATTTATTTGCTTTTGTAAAAAAATGATAACAATATTTGAAACTTGTTTTGTCATCAGAGGGCAACTGACCAGAGGAAGATGCAAACAAGAATCAGAACAGTGGAACTGATCTGATCATCCTAATTCTAGAGCAAAATATTTCTCTTTAGTTCTTCTGCATTCATGGGCTGCAACTCCCGTGTGCACTCTGGGATTGTACGTGTTAATGAGCATTTATAAATCACAGCTGTTCTTCATCCACAGCACCTGGGTCTCAGCTTATACAAGTACTTTATCCTAATCTTCCATAATTAATGTGCCACTTTTATATGCAAGTACCTGCAGAACTGACAGGTCAGTCACTAAAGACACATGTAGCAATTTAAACCATTAATGTCCTAACAAAATAAATTAAAACAAGTCGCGTAAGGCGAAATTACTCAATCAATCAATCAATATGAGGCTTATATCGCGCGTATTCCGTGGGTACAGTTCTAAGCGCAGGGATTTTTTATTTTTTATTTTTTTATTATTTTTTTAAAATTTTTTTTTACTACATTTAGTCAAGCTGTGGAACTCACAGAATGAAACTGAACGTAGTCCGCCGCTAGTGCAAAAGGCAGTGAAAGTGACGAGCCTGTTTGGCGCGGTAGTGGTTGCGCAGTGCTTCATAGCACGCTTTACTGTACCTCTCTTCGTTTTAACTTTCTGAGCGTGTTTTTAATCCAAACATATCATATCTATATGTTTTTGGAATCATGAACCGACAAGGAATAAGATGAAAGTGTTTCTAAATTGATTTCAAAAATTTAATTTTGATCATAATTTTTATATTTTTAATTTTCAGAGCTTGTTTTTAATCCAAATATAACATATTTATATGTTTTTGGAATCAGGAAATGATGAAGGAAATGATGAAGGAAATGATGAAGAATAAGATGAATGTAAATTTGGATCGTTTTATAATTTTTTATTTTTTTTTTACAATTTTCAGATTTTTAGTGACCAAAGTCATTAATTAATTTTTAAGCCACCAAGCTGAAATGCAATACCGAAGTCCGGCCTTCGTCGAAGATTGCTTGGCCAAAATTTCAATTAATTTGATTGAAAAATGAGGGTGTGACAGTGCCGCCTCAACTTTTACAAAAAGCCGGATATGACGTCATCAAAGACATTTATCGAAAAAAAGAAAAAAAGGTCCGGGGATATCATTCCCAGGAACTCTCATGTAAAATTTCATAAAGATCGGTCCAGTAGTTTAGTCTGAATCGCTCTACACACACACACGCACAGACAGACAGACAGACACACACACACATACACCACGACCCTCGTCTCGATTCCCCCTCTACGTTAAAACATTTAGTCAAAACTTGACTAAATGTAAAAACACCCCTACTTCCCACTAAATGCATTTGAGATTCACGCCTTAAGTGGATTTAAAAAAAATTGCACAAATGCAAGAGGGTTAAGCTGCAAAACACACATGAACAAATCAAAGCTAATCAAAGTACTCAAGCAAAAACTTTGAGGAAAAAGACGCAAACAAATTCTATACATAATGGTAATTGCACTTAATTAACCTGATTGCAGGTACCTGCAGGCAATTAAATGAAGGGCCAGGAATTTAAGAACACTTAGTTTAAACATAGGGCATTGTCCTTAGTGAACAAAAAGTAATGAACACTTGATTTTCCATCTTTGAGCCATGCGTATGCAAGTCATTTGAGGCCGACAAAAACTCATACGTTGGCGCCTGTCCGAGACTACACAAGAGTGCATGTTTGTGTGTGTTCTGTTATTAAGAAAAAAGGAATTCTAACAAAAATGGATCAAGACATAACTATAATGTATAATGCCTGTATTTTGTTTTGATTTCCAGTGTGCCAATAGTAGTATACAAAACATCTCAGCTTATTAGGACAATTAATGTTTCTATCAATCTTGTATATATATATGTAATAGTCAGCTCCTCATAAAATCTTCTTATTTTTAAAAAGAAGCATTCTGCCAAAATGCATTGAACGTCAGACCTCAAATGAAAAACTGACAGAAAAGAAAAAAAAAAAGATAAGAATAATGAAAGATGATCTTTGATAAATCCCTTAATTGGTACATTTGATGAATTCCTTAATTGGTACATTTGATGAATTCCTTAATTGGTACATTTGATGAATTCCTTCATTGGTACATTTGATGAATTCCTTAATTGGTACATTTGATGAATTCCTTAATTGGTACATTTGATGAATTCCTTAATTGGTACATTTGATGAATTCCTTAATTGGTACATTTGATGAATTCCTTAATTGGTAGGCTTGTTGTTGTTTTCACCTTATGTCGATGTACATTTCCTCAACATGTAAAATATGAATAAACATTGTTTAAACCAATTGGTATATTTGATGAATTCCTTAATTGGTATATTTCTTCCCCTGTAGAATTTGATCACCTGGTATTAATCACAATAGGGATGTCTCGAAAGGCTTTTTATCTAATTGGCTCAATAGCATGGATCCACTTGGAAACACTAGACGAAACACTAGACGAAACACAAGACGAAACACTAGACGAAACACTTGACAAAACACTAGACGAAACACTCGACGAAACACTAGACGAAACACTCGACGAAACACTAGACGAAACACTAGACGAAACACTAGACGAAAAGTCAACAGTCTGGCTGCTTTCTCTGTTGAGGTTTTTATTTTTAAATATAATTAATTAAATGGAAATCAAGTAATGTCAATCTGCAAAATTCAAGCCCCCCACCAACCCCCCCCCCCCCCCCACCTTTTTCCTCTGCCCAGAAATTCAGCAAGCAAGTCATTGATATTTAGTATGTACAGTCCAAGTGAAGTAATGCTGATCTCATGTACAATACTGGACCGATCCGAGGTTTGTTTGTTTGCTTAACGCCCAGCCGACCACGAAGGGCCATATCAGACCGATCCCAGGTGGTAAATATATGGTTTATGAGGGGAAGGAAGGTATCTTTGGCAAAAAGGTAGGCAGGCTGAAGAGCAAGGATGGAAGGGTAAAGGCCGGGTAACATATGGGCAACACCATACCTTCTTCTTCTGCGTTCGTGGGCTGAAACTCCCACGTACACTCGTGTTTTTTGCACGAGTGGAATTTTACGTGTATGACTGTTTTTTACACCATACCCATTACAGGGTAATTAAGCGGGATAGAGGGGTCTGGAAAAAAGCAGGGAGAAATCTTTAGCGGGAGTTTATTTTGTAAATGGTCAATGAAAGGAAAAATTCAACAGGTTTCGTGATGTCCCAGCATCATGGCTTGAAAAGCGTTTGTTCAGCGATTTGGTGTGGAAAGGAGAGAGGTGTTCAAAAAAGAAAAAAAAAAGGAAAAGAAAAAAAAAGGAGAAAAAACTTAAATGGAGAAAAGTATAGTACCATCACAATTTTTCGTGTTACTTCAATCATCTGTCAGAAAGCAATTGAGTCACATTGTTAGCCCAAGCAGAAAGAAGGCCCCCCCAAAAAGTACAAAGTACAAAACAATAACCAAAAGGAGAAAAGAGCCTGAGAAAATAGGAAACATAAATGGAAATTAGCTACAATGTACTACCTAACAGATAAACAAGTATCAGAATGAACAGAAGCTAAATCTACAAAATGACACCAAGAAATCAATCTACATCAACTAAAAAGAGAACAGAACATTAAACAAACCACACAAAAAGAAGAAGAAAGGCAATTCTGAAAGAAGTTCACTCACTAACTGTCACCAAAAGCAAGCAGACATAAAAGAACGAAACAGGAAAAAAAAAATTAAGAAATGTGTACTCCTACTAAAACAACAATTAAAAAAAGAGCATAAACACAATATGATAACAAAGACGAAAACGCCATTCGAATAAACAAACAAAACATATAAAACAAACCACAAAAAAAGTTTTAAAAAATTCAAAAACAAAAGCCACAAATTGTTTGAGTTACTGGCTGCCCAACCAGAACATCAAAATACCACAATCAAAAGCCACAAATTGTTTGAGTTACTGGCTGCCCAACCAGAACATTAAAATACCACAATCAAAAGCCACAAATTGTTTGAGTTACTGGCTGCCCAACCAGAACATTAAAATACCACAATCAAAGAAACAGGTACAAAAAACCTACACCAACAACCAAATGTGAGAATAATTAAATCAACAAACAACAAAACAGACAGGAATTACTATTAGTCTTCTTACCTCAAACTTCTTTCTCACTGCGTCCATGTTGTCAGCCAGACTTTCTTTGCTCTTCAGTGTTATTTCCTGCAGTAACAATCCATTCATTAATATTCTCTTCATGCATGTCGACCATAAATAATGAGCCCAAAGCCTTATTTGAGATATGAGTTAACAAAATCAAAAAACAAGAAAGGTAAGTTGTTGCAGGCATGGGAATCAAAAATTGTAAAAAAGGCTGAAAATTTGTAAGTAATTACAAAGTCGACGGCGCGAAGCACCTAGCCTTACTAGGGGGGTCCGGGGGCATGCCCCCCCGGAATTTTGTTCTCTCCAAAAAAAACCAAATGGTGCAATTTGGTGTCATCTTAGCTCCAAGTTTGCCATTTAATTCAGTTTTTAGAACCATTTTTGCCTTCCCCATTTTTTTTTCGGCGGAAACTTCTGCTTTTTCGGCGGAACAAAAAACCAATTCGGCGGGAATTTGCCTTTCGGCGGACAATTCCCATGCCTGTTGTTGGAATGTTTGTTATTGACAAAACAATACGTTACAGTCACTGATATTTCGACCCAGTGGTCTTTTAAGTGCACAGACAAACAAATATTCAATCAACAAAAAAAGGTGCAGCCGCAGACACAAGCACGGCAATGATTATATGACGAAAATGTTGGAATGCTGATTGGCAGTCTCTTTGTTTTTAGATGAGTTAACAAATGAAAGGATTGGGCTCAGAATGTAGGCACTGCGATATATATATATATGTAAATGTCAAAAAAGACATGAATCACTCTTCAATGGTTTTACTGTGGAATCTGAAGCCAGATCTAATCTAGTTTTTGGCCATGCAACCCTGAAGGACCTCAAAGTCATCAAAATGCAATGGGAGTATATTTAATTTGTGACAGAATGGGATCTTTACGAGGTTGAGCCTGGTTTCACATTTAACATGTCCAAATTTGCTTGCTTGCACTTCGTGACCGAGACGGCTGATGACAGTCTCTAGACAATTGTCACCTGAATTATTGATGTTTGAGAAGGTTTCACATGAAGGCTCAAATGACCAATCACCCTTACACTGAAAAGCATCTCTGATGAGTCACGATGAGAGTTGGTGATTTTGTTTATCAGGTTATTGCTCCATGATTTTCTGCTGGAAGACTCTTGGTGCTGTTAATATCCTATCTGTTATCTGTGTATCATGTTCTGGGCATTTATTTTTTTAATTTTGCATTTGATTTGATAATGCATAGGCTAAATGAGGGCAGTGGAGTAATTAAACTGATCACATTTCTCTGGGTTCAAACTTTCTGCCCAAACAAATATGTCTGTAAATCCAAAAACAAAGAGACTGCCAAATATGTCTGCTGCAAGTCTTCAGTCTTCAGCAGGTCACTCAGAATTGTAGTAACTGTGTAGTAACTGTGTATCAACACGCTGGAATGTAGGCGTTAAATGGACGTTACAGGAAGCGACTGAAGCTAACAGTCTGAGCGGATATGTTATGTTATATGAAGTCTTATATCGCGCGCGTATCTCCAGACTCGGACTCAAGGCGCAGGGATCTATTTATGACGTGTGAGATGGAATTTTTTACACAATACATCACGCATTCACATCGACCAGCAGATCACAGCCATTTCGGCGCATATCCCACTTTTCACGGCCTATTATTCCAAGTCACACGGGTATTTTGGTGGACATTTTTATCTATGCCTATACAATTTTGCCAGGAAAGACCCTTTTGTCAATCGTGGGATCTTTAACGTGCACACCCCAATGTTGTGTCCACGAAGGGACCTCGGTTTTTCGTCTCATCCGAAAGACTAGCACTTGAACCCACCACCTAGGTTAGGAAAGGGGGGAGAAAATTGCTAACGCCCTGACCCAGGGTCGAACTCGCAACCTCTTGCTTCCGAGCGCAAGTGCGTTACCACTCGGCCACCCAGTCCTCGGATATATCTGTACCTGGTCAGATAGAGCCATATGAGTGGGTACGGATATATCCGTACCTGGGAGACAATGAGTTAAAAGGGGGGTTCCACTGTATGAAGCTGGTAAGAACAAAGACAACTGACCTTCTCCTGCATCCAGGCTTCAAACTCATCGCACTCTCTGTAGAAGCGGAACAGTTTCATCGCATCTTCCAGGCTCTCCTTGCGAACCTGCAAATACAACAATGAAATGCCATTTTTGTGTGTCGTGTGGGGGAAATAGATAAAATAAAATAAATAAAATGCATATACAACAAAATTGGACAATAATACATGTAATATAACAACATAAATCAATGAAAGATCAATAAATATATTTTTACACCCCCGGTATAGGGGTGTGTATAGGTTTCGCTCGATGTGTTTGTTTGGGTGTTTGTGTGTTTGTTTGTGTGTTTGTGTGTTTGTGTTCGCATATAGATCTCAAGAATGAACGGACCGATCGTCACCAAACTTGGTGAACAGGTTATATACATTCCTGAGACGGTCCTTACAAAAATTGGGACCAGTCAAACACACGGTTAGGGAGTTATTGGTGGATTAAAATTATACAAGGACTTATAGAGGGACATCTTCATGGTCAAAGGGAAATAACCATTCTCACTCAGTCACTGCCACCAACTGAGAAGGTTATTTCCCTTTGACGGGGGTGTTTTTCCTACCTCGTAGGAATTTCTTGTTTTAAACTAAATGTGTTTGTGTTAATCAATGTGAATGAGTGTAGGTAAAGCCTTTCTGCTTTTAAGCGCTACATAAAGACAACCTCCTGGTGGTCTGGGCAATATATATTCTGTATTTGTTTAGGTTTTTAATTCATCATACCTGTTGCACTAGGATCGTCTGGAAACATGCTGCTGCTATGCTTTTGATCACACCTGATGCATGATTAACACATCTGTGATTTTGTGTGCATGTGATACACGCTTGCATTGACCTTTCATGCCGCTGTTCACATGTATTCAGGTCATGAAGTGATAGCTCTCTAGCTTCCATCCAGTCGTCATGACTATGTTCTGAAAGTGACCTTGAATCAACAAGCTGTACTAAAGCCAAAAGACAATATATGAAGTTGCACTGACAACATTAACACACATCTTCAAATGCTAGAATTAGGTGAATATGCAAAATACCAAACTTCATCAAATTTTATGCTGAGGGACCTTAACAAAATTAATAATTCAGGGAAATCTGATTTGAAAATTATCATTAATTTCATTCCCCTTTATACATCCCATGAGATGATCTCAAATTTTGATTATCAATTACTCTTTATTTTCCTCTGGTCAGTGTTTGTAAATTGTATTCATGTACACACCAAATGTACGTTGTACATCAGCTTTAGCTTGTGGGAGAAGGGGCAAAAATAATCATTATCATTATTGTTAATTCTTCTTCTTATTATTAATGACTGATCTTATGAGCTGTCAAGAAAAAGAAATCTGATGCGACCATAAAACCCCAATAAGACCTCTGCTAGAACTAATAAAGAAAGCTGTGTTCCATGATTCATGACTGTTAATCAGAGCGGCAGCTTTCTTTCTTTATTTGGTGTTTTACGTCGTTTTCAACCACGAAGGCTATATCGCGACGGGGGAAGGGGGAAGATGGGATAGAGCCACTTGTCAATTGTTTCTTGTTCACAAAAGCACTAATCAAAAATTTGCTCCAGGGGCTTGCAACGTAGTACAATATATTACCTTACTGGGAGAATGCTAGTTTCCAGTACAAAGGACTTAACATTTCTTACATACTGCTTGACTAAAATCTTTACAAAAATTGACTATATTCTATACAAGAAACACTTAACAAGGGTAAAAGGAGAAACAGAATCCGTAAATCGCCTCTTACGACATGCTGGGGAGCATCGGGTAAATTCTTTCTCGTCCCAACCAATATGGGACTCCCCCTAACCCGCGGGGGGTGAGCGGCAGCTTCACACACCATAAAAACTACGAGACTTTATAGCTGTATGAGTATCAAGTCACATGAATGATTGATTTTGCTTCTCCATGGAGAAGTCAATAAACAAGCCGTTTAATCACTCAAACAAGGCCTCCCTCTGGTGTTAATGACCTTTTGGTGTATATTATTTTGGTTTAAAAGAACGGGATGTCGGTGCATGAGCGTTGAAGTCATTTGATCGTGAGTTTTGTTTTTCCATGCATACAGATCCCTATATATCTGAACTTAAACGTATACATCTTCCGTCCAACTAACAGTTACATATGAATAATTCTTTTTACACTGGAAATAATTAAGTCCTGGATATCACACACACACACACACACACACACACACACACACACACACACACACACACACACACACACACACATATATATACACACACACACACACACTTTTTTCTCTCTTTTTTTAAATCTGTAGTGATCCACAGTAATTTGTCTAATTCTTGCTCACTAGCTGGCCCTAGCTCAACCAATCATTGATTACCGGGCCCTCACAAATCTGTTTAAGAAACATGTAGTGATAGGCCAGTGATGTGACAACATTTTCTTGGGTGCAAAGCAGTATGGGATTGGCAGCTTGACTCGATCATTGCAGAGAACATTCTCTTTACACTGCTCTTGTGTTTTAGCAGTGTTAGCTAATTTAACATGCAGACATTACACTTAATTGTTGCAATGAAGGGACGGCGAATAACACTCCTGCTCAGTGTTGCCAACCAACTTACTATCAACACTCACACCTCCCCTACACAATATTCTCTGGTCAAGAGCTGCAATTGACAAAGTGTCAACAAACCTGGGGCAATTTATCTGTCTGAAAAGTCTGAAAAATGTACCCAAAGTTTGTAGACACTTGTTTTTGTAGCTGCATTATTTCTGGAGAGAAAAAAAGTTCTATTCGATGACGATTTGAGGATAAAATAAGGCCCACATTTTCTACGTCTGAACTAAACATGACAAAAACTCTCATGGATACTTACATTATATGGTGTAATGATTCTTGAAAAGTAATTTTTTTTTTAAAGACACTCTCAGTTCTATTTGATCATGATTTCAGAATAACAATTTAGGTACCCATTTTTCCAGCTTGGAACTGAGCTGGAAATAGAACTCTTATGTTAAAAGGGCTGTCTTTTTTCACTTTTTTAATCCATTAATATTGATGATCTTACATTTACAATAACTAAGGCACTGGTTTTTTTTAAACTTTGCTTTGATCTCGATGTCCTCTCTTTTCTTTCATTTATTTATTTTCATTCCCCAACCCCCCCCCCCCCCCCCCCCAATTTAAAAAAAATGAAACCTATACACACCCCTATACCGGGGGTGTAAAAACCCACATTTATCTTGAACTATTCTATAAGGAAAGCTGTAGAATGGGGCAATCACTTGCACACAAAAACAAAGACAAAACAAAAAGTGTTAATATGATCTGCCATGCATCTCCTCTCTTCATTACGTAAAGAGTCTTCCAAAGAGAGCTGCCACAGAAAACTGTCCTCAACTCAGACATCAAAGAACTATAGACACTGTAAAAAATAATTCATGATTAAACTTGCACTATATGACCCGGCCATCCCAATGACAAATAACACAGACAGAATCCTGCGACAATAACTGTCCACTGCAACTGATGTCATTCCTAACTCCTCCCTCTGTTACATTCGTGTATGATATTCCTATCCCTCCATTACCCACACACTAGCTGGCATGACATTCCTAATTCTTCCTTCCAGTTCTTATCTCCATTACCCACACACAAGCATGATATTCCCAATTCTTCCTTCCCATTCTTCCCTCCATTACCCACACACAAGCATGATATTCCTAATTCTTCCTTCCAGTTCTTATCTCCATTACCCACACACAAGCATGATATTCCCAATTCTTCCTTCCCATTCTTCCCTCCATTACCCACACACAAGCATGATATTCCTAATTCTTCCTTCCAGTTCTTATCTCCATTATACCCACACACAAGCATGATATTCCTAATTCTTCCTTCCAGTTCTTATCTCCATTACCCACACACAAGCATGATATTCCCAATTCTTCCTTCCCATTCTTCCCTCTATTACCCACACACATGCAGGCATGACATTTCTAATTCTTCCTTCCAGTTCTCAATTATCTCCATTACCCACACACACTGCTGGCATGACACTCCTAATTCTTCCTTCCCATTCTTTCCTCCATAACCTACACACAGGCATGACCTTCCTAATTCTTCCTTCCAGTTCTTATCTCCATTACCCACACACAGGCATGACATTCCTAATTATTTCTTCCAGTTCTTATCTCCATTACCCGTGCACACACAGGCATGACACTCCTAATTCTTCCTTCCCCTTCTTCCCTCCATTACCTACACACAGGCATGACATTCCTAATTCTTCCTTCCAGTTCTTATCTCCATTACCCACACACAGGCATGACATTCCTAATTCTTCCTTCCCATTCTTCCCTCCATTACCAACACACAGGCATGAAATTCCTTATTCTTCCTTCCAGTTCTTATCTCCATTACCCACACACACAGGCATGACACTCCTAATTCTTACTTCCAGTTCTTATCTCCATTACCCACAAACATGCAGGCATGACACTCCTATAAATCTTCTCTCCATTATACCCACACACAGGCATGACATTTCTAATTCTTCCTTCCTTTACCCACACACAGGCAAGACATTCCCTATTTCTTCCCTCCATTTATACCCACACACAGGCATGACATTCCCTTATTCTTCCCTACATTACCCAAACACAGGCATGACATTCCCTATAATTCTTCCTTCCATTAATTCTTCCCTCCATTACCCCCAAAGGCATCACATTCCCAAGTCATGGTATTCCCATAAAACCACTCTCTTTGACCCACAGGCATTGACTATTATGAGCTACCCAATGAAACATTAATGAGTACTCCAAGCATTAATTGCTTTAGCACAACACCCTGCTCCATCTATTGACAGAAGCAGAACTCTCTGGCACATCAAAGATACAAGTCGATTGGTCACCAGCTGTCGATGTTTATTACACCTGTTATCAGCAACACTTGTTTGCTAGGTGCTACATTTTCTAGAGTGTCAGAATAACTACGTCGTAATACAGTTCTTGTGGCATTTTGCATTTATAGGATGCCGTTTACACAGGAAAATGGAACTATGCATAATAGCATTTACAAGGAGAGTGTGTTTCTGGGAAATCATCATCTACGTGGATTCAGCGGCACAAGGATGTGTAAATGACGACATGCAGTGAGCCGTGATACGAACTCGTGAGTGTCTGTCAACACCTTAACTTGTGCAGTAATCTATTTTTGAGATAGTATCTTTATATCATTTAATCACATGTATTGAGTGATTGCGATAAGATTGTGTGAACTGTGTGTTTGAGAAGTTGATTGGTATTGATGTTTTGAGGTGAAGAATTGTGTTGTAATTTGTGAGGAATTAATAAGTCTGTATCCTCCCAAATTCTGTGTTTGAAGTGTGTAGTGTGAAGAGTGAAGAGTCAGTGTAATTAGATAGGGCAGAACACGTACACATAAAAGTAACTCCTTTATTGGCACTATAATCCACTTCATGACACACATGTCACAAACCAAGAGCGTGGCTGCTTCCTGTGCAGTGGGAGTTCAATGAATGATGAATTAATTTCATAAGTGACATCCATGTCAATGACAGCAAAGTTAATTCGGCGATGTTTAGAAATAACTGACTCCTCCCTGCTCTATCCACCATGCATTAGGCAACTCCCCCCCCCCCCCCCACCCAACCCCGCTCCCCCCCCCCACACACACACACCATCCAGTTGAAAAAAAATTATACACACACAAAGCTGATGGATAATGGTAGGACGAAGTCTGTGTTTGCATGCATTTGATTAATGCGTCTTTTGGGGATCAATTAATGGCTGCAGATCAAGCAGTGCTGCATAGAATATCCTGAACACACCAAAAGAAGCTTGGGTATCATTTGATTTACTAAAAGCAATACCCATGTTGCCTTTGTTCATTTTCCCTCAATGGGAGATATCACATGCAACTCAATCCAAAGTGCGCAAATTGCACTGGGGTTATAGCAGTACATTTGCAAATCCAAAAACAAAGAGACTGCCAACGTTCATAGTTTGTCTGTGCACTTAAAAGACCGTTGGGTCAATATATTTGTGAATGTAACGTATTGTTTTGTCAATAATAAGCATTACATTGTACACTTAGTCATGCCACTTACACCTAATGGTCATCTTACTCATACAAAATGCACCCCGCAGCGTCAAAGTGATTTTACCTGCCTTTAAGCTGTGCTCTATTTATGACTTTCCGGGGCTACGAGGTTAAAAAGATAGGGATGAAAATCATGAACAGAATTCTGTACAGCAAACGCTACTCGAAACCCCACGGCGTGTATGACCTTGAGAGCTTCAGTCAACGCTTGAATTGTGCAGTGATAACATCCGGTTTGCTCTCTCAAGACTGATCATATTTTATCTTCAAGAGAGATCAAGGAGAAAAAATAAACGCCCCGGCAAAGATTCGAACTCTCGACCTCGAGACTTCGTGTCTGATGTCCTAACCACTAGGCTACTGCGCCAATTGAGAAAAAGAAGGAAAAACATTGATATGAATTCATGTTATCTTATTCTTGAAGCAGCATGATTTATATTTCCATCCGCCTACTGTATAACTATTTCTTTGATGTCTGTTTTCAACTGCACAGAGCTTTGGAGAGATTGAATTACTGTTCTGGTCATTTTTATTGCATGTTGTAAATAGAGATATCGCAGCTATTTGCAAGGCGCGAATGTCGTGTAGCATGATTGTGTAAACATGTACTGCGGTTCCGTGAAACATGTTTGCAAATAAAAGGTAAATTTGAATGGCAATATTTACGTTTTTGCAACGCATGAATGGCAGTTCAAGCGTAGAATGATATAAAATTATTATTTTTTGTATCTTTGACAACACTGGTGGAGTGGCCTAGCGGTTAAGACATCGGCCCCGACATTTCGAGGCCTTGAGTTCGAATCCCTGCCAAGTCGTTTATTTTTTTCTGCTCGATCCTTCTTGACAAGTATGCTCAGCTCCAAGAGAGCAAACTGGATGTTATCACTGCAAAATTCAAGCGTTGACTGAAGCTCTCAAGGTCATACACGCCGTATAGGTGGGGTTTCGGGTAGCGTTTGCTGTACAGAATTCTGTACATGATTTTCATCCCTATCTTTAGCGTTTGCTGTACAGAATTCTGTACATGATTTTAATCCCTATCTTTTTAACCTCGTAACCCCAGAAAATCATAAATAAAGTTGGCCAAAAAATTATTGCAACAAATTTCAAACCCAAATTAAAGCATTAATTCCTGTGTCATTTAATTAAAACTGTATGCCAAAAAAAAAAGGCCGTTCACTTAACCTTCAGGATCACCTTTTGGATTAAATATTTCTTTTACAGGGACCACTCAAGTAAGGGTACCCTCAAAATCGACCAGACAAAAACGGAAGAGCCGAATGAAAAATCGACAAAAAATCACAATAGGCAAAACTTTGCAACTTTGACATACGAGAAGAAAGTCAAACCAATTACCTACCCTGAACAGATTATTTTGTTTTGCTACCTTGTGTATTTCGCGTGCTATGCTATTCCTACTGATGCAGGTGTCGATCACAAGAGCGGTAAAAAACGGAACGTTTTACGTCAATTTGTATGGGTATCATGTCAAAAAGCGCTACATTTTAGCAATGACTTGGTGGATTGCTTTTAAACTTTCAGAATATTTTACCAACATACTAGAGATAGTTCGTGCGAAAGTTTGGATCGTTCTGGTTATTTATCCAGATGTGACGGAATGTTTCGGAAAATGTTGTTAAACTTGTCATAGAATTGTTCACTTGTGTCCAAAAAATTCATGACTTTGCATATCTACAGATAAATGATTGATACAGATTCTGTCTAAGTTTTATTTGCGTGTAGCTGCTGGCGTTACTTTGCTAGTCATGCAAACACATGAGGAAAAAATGAAAATTTCATGCTGTTTCGCGCTTACAGCTGTTATCACTGCGTGCCTCTTAAAACATATGCTACGGTCACGCTTGGCTGGGCATCGCTGTTGCACCAGAATCATCGCTTAAATATGTAGCGTGTTTACTGGTCCAGCAAATTTGTGTCAGTACTTACATGCACATAGAACTTTAGCAGTGTGTGTATCAATCATTTTTCTAAAGACATGCAAAGTCATACATTTTTTGGACCCAAGCAAACAATCCTATGACGAGATTAAAAATTTCTTTCGAAAAATTGCATAACATTTTAACAAACACCTGTAACAATCCGCTCGAAGTATCTCTAGTATGTTGGTAAAATATTCTGAAAGTTTCAAAGCAATCCACCAAGTCATTGCTAAAGTGCAGACTTTTTTGTCATGATACCCCTAAAAAATGATGCAAAAAGTCCCGTTTTTTACCGCTCTTGCGATCGACACCTGCATCAGTAGGAATAGCATAGCACGCGAAATACGCAAGGTAGCAAAACAAAACAATCTGTTCAGGGAAGATAATTGGTTTGACTTCCTTCTCGTATGTCAAAGTTGCAAAGTTTTGCCTATTGTGATTTTTTGTCGATTTTTCATTCGGCTCTTCCGTTTTTGTCTGGTCGATTTTGAGGGTACCCTTACTTGAGCAGCGGTCACGTGATCCCTGTAAAAGAAATATTTAATCCAAATGGTGATCCTGAAGGTTAAGTGAACGGCCTTCTCTGGCATATAAAGTGTTAATAAAATGACACGGGAATTAATGCTTAAATTTGGGTTTGAAATTTGTTGCAATAATTTTTTGGCCAAGTTTAGACCACAGCTTTAAACCTTTGGCTTAGACAATGACAGCACACAGTAGTAGTACTTAAACTGTGCAAAAAATGTTTGAAATTCTTCATAAACTAAAAGTTCAATGTTGAAAAATCAGCACTCCACGAGTATTTTCACATTCATTTTATAAAATATTATTGTTAATTAGCATTTTCGAGCAAACATGTTCATGTATGTACTTAATATGTTCAGAAATAATTCTGCTCGAGTTTTCATTGGTTGTGGGAATTTAGGACTCCTCCTACCTGACCCCCTCCGCCATCCTTTAAAGACCCTGTTTTTTCAGATTTTCTGTTTGTTTGTTTGTTTGTTTGTTTGCTTAACGCCCAGCCGACCACGAAGGGCCATATCAGGGCGGTGCTGCTTTGACATATAACGTGTGCCACACACAAGACAGAAGTCGCAGCACAGGCTTCATGTCTCACCCAGTCACATTATTCTGACACCGGACCAACCAGTCCTAGCACTAACCCCATAATGCCAGACGCCAGGCGGAGCAGCCACTAGATTGCCAATTTTAAAGTCTTAGGTATGACCCGGCCGGGGTTCGAACCCACGACCTCCCGATCACGGGGCGGACGCCTTACCACTAGGCCAACCTTACCACTAGGCCAACCTTACCACTAGGCCAACCTTACCACTAGGCCAACCTTACCACTAGGCCAACCTTACCACTAGGCCAACCGTGCCGGTAGATTTTCTGTTCATACCCTCTGTACATTTACCTCCATTTTAAGACTTCCTCCTTTTTAAGACCTGATTTTTTTCAGATTTGTGGAGGTCTTATAAGTCGGGTTTCATTATTCATAGCTGTCACCTCTATCCCTTTCCTTGGAGTGTTTGCTTCACCATTTCAAAGGGGGGAAACTCTCCCACAGCCAATAAAATTTCAGACAGTTACTTCCGGAATTTGTTTATTATGGTATAGTGAATGTCCCTTTGTCCCCTTCAGCTCAAATTTGCAAAACATCTTTCCTTCAAGGTGCTGATCGAAGGCCAAACAACTTTCAACACAGTATAACAGTGGAACCCCTTTTTAAGACCTCCTAAAATCTGCGAAAATCAGGTCTAAAACAGAGGGAGTCTTGAAATGGGGATACATTTACACAGGTTATGAACAGAAAGTCTGAGAAAACAGGGTCTTAAAAGGGAGTTCCATTGTACTAAAAATGCCTTACCTGTGAGAGTTTGCCGAGCTTGGAGTACTGGGTGGACAGTCCCCGCTGTCTGGTCTCCACGTTTTCCTTGTCAAAGTGAAGGTTGGCCTTGGAGCGCACTGCACACACACGCACATACAATCAATGCATGTGTAAAGCTGATCAAGAAATAAAACACAAAGAAAGAGGTGACTATATTAGCTACTCAATTCACTCCTAAAACCCCACTCCACCCATCCCATGTCGTTGTGTTCCACATAACTAGATTACTCAAACTTGCTTGCATTCAACCAAGTTCTGATTTATAAAAGATTCTTGTAGGAAACTTATAGAAAACCTATAGGTTCTTGAAACTGCAGGTTCCCCAATATGTTCAATATGGGCTTTGTAGAGGAATTGGGGTCTTTCTCATAGGAAACCTATACAAAACTTACACCTATATAACTGACATAGACAACCTGTTCACTTGTAACATACATAACCTATAGGAAACCTATAGGTTTCTTACGTGTCTTCTATATGATCATCTATGTACATTTCGTAATTGACACAGGTATCACAAAACATGTTCAAATGAAACCCACCTGAAGGTGCCCTACGCAGGCTGGACACACACTCCTTCCTCTGTACCACTTCCTATACCTATGGGGTTTTGGAACTGCAGGTTCCCCAATGTTTCATATAGAAATTGGGGGTCTTTCTCATACAGAAAACCTATACAAAACCTACACCTATAACTGACATAGACAACCTTTCACTTACAGGAAACCTATAGTTACCTACAGGAAACCCTATAGGTTTCCAACAGGTCTTCTATATGATCATCTATGTAAATTTCGTAATTGACACATAAATCACAAAACATGTTCATATAACCCACCTGAAGGTGCTCTACACAGGGGGACGCAGCTCCTTCTTCCTCTGAACCACTTCCTAATACCTATGGGGTTTTGGAACTGCAGGTTCCCCAATGTTTCATATTGGTTTCTTACAGAAATTGGGGGTCTTTCTCATATAGAAAACGTATACAAAACCTACACCTATAACTGACATAGACAACCTTTTACTTGTAATAAATGAAACATATAGGTTACCTACAGGAAACCTACAGGAAACCTATAGGTTTCTTATAGGTCTTCTATATGATCATCTATGTACATTTCATAATTGACACATACATCACAAAACATGTTCAAATGAAACCCACCTGAAGGTGCTCTACGCAGGCTGGACGCACGCTCCTTCTTCCTCTGCACTACTTCCTTCTTCATCACAGTCTTCTTCACCTTGACCCGCTCCGGCACCTTCACCGGTCGCTTGACGACCTTCTGAACGACCTTGGCGTCCACTTCCTTGACGTAATTGGAGGGGACGAATCCCTCTGTGGAGTCGCCTTTGCGAATCTGCCACCAGTCATTGTTGGTGCGCTGCAGCAGAATCATCACCTGAAACAGACACAGTAAAATAGAGATTAAGGGGTCAGAAAATGTGATTTTCTTTCCTTATTGAATAGGATAAGGTGAAGCTGGCCAACGAATGTGGGGTTTGGCATAATGAACAAAGAAGTTCAAACCATTCTGGACAGAAAAGCTGCTGAGAACAAAAACGGATTAACACATCAGAAGACACCTTGACCTTAATTCGTTCAAGGTCTGACCAGTCATTCTAATTGTCTTGCAAAGTCAGAATTTGTTGTGTGCATGCACGTGTAGCGATGTGACTTTGTGAGGCTGTGGTTTTCTTTTAACACCAGTACCAAAATACGCTGATTACATGATCTTTTCTGTTATCATGAAAATCCCAGATATTCAAATGCTTTCTTCCTTCAAATGCATTATTTTAGACAAATGTGGCCATGTTGTGAGTCAAAGCCTCTGAACAACTCTGATCAGCTCATCCCATCTCTCATTCCCATGCCGTCGAGCCCCCTTAGCCCCCCTCCCCGGCCCCCTTCTTTTTAAGACCCATGATTTATGACTTAACCTTTTACCCCCCCCCCCCCTACCTTTTTCAAGACCCACTGATCTAAACCTTCCTCACTTTTAAGACCCTGCTTTCTCAGATTTTCTGTTCCGAGAGTGTGTGAAATAACCACCAATTTAAGACCAGATTGTATCTCAAGATTGTTAGTCTTCTTTAAAAGGGGTACCACTGTATAGTGTTGTTATTGGTCATGAGGGGAAAACCAACTCTAACAAAGCGCGAACAAACTCTGACAAGCTCCGCCCACTCAGTCAGGTACTGAGCCTGTCAGTCAAAAAATCAATGACAAAGCAGGGCAGCCTAGGGCAAGGCATTATACCGCCCAGCATCTCGTTTCATCACCACATTCCAATCAATCAAGCTTAGTGTTTACAGGCTTGGTTCCGTTATATATTATGAGCACCACAGGTGGTGTCTCAGATACAGCACTGCGTGTCTCAAACTTGAAACACAGTTCTAGGACGAAGTATACCAGGAAAAGGCTGCATATCTCCTTAATAAATAAATATATCACGAGGAAAGTCAGTCAATGTGTAAACACAGTCTGTGGTGAAGCAGAAATGTCTTTGGCTCTTATCTGCTAATTCGTTGAGGATAATCTGTTCTTTTCCTTGTGTGATATGGGGACAATTCATATCAACTGATTCTTGCTTGTGGTAGTAGTCTAACTGCTACTGACTTAAAAGGTGAGCACTTATTTTGTTTTGTTGGTCTGTAATAGAATGTTCTTCTTTTTTTCTTCTTCGTTCTTGGTCTGCAGTGGCCCCTCATGAACACAAATATAAGCACAAGTAGGCTTTAATGTGTTTGGCCGTTTTTTCCCTTCCCATTTAGGCAGTCATACTCTTATTCCTGGGGGTAATAGAATCAAATCAATAATTTTGCATTTTGATTTCATCAAGCGAAAACCAAATAAATTGTTATGAGATTGCTTCCCCATTGCTTCACCATTTATAACCGTGTGAATTAATTATAAGAATTCAAATCTACATTTAAATGCTATCCAGGTTACCAGTAAGCTGTTAAAAATAAAAAGATTAAAAAAACCTCCACTGGCGCCATACTGGTTTGATGACAACCTCTAGGAACAGTGTGAACATGAAAACTGGCCTTCGCTGTATAATTTAATAAACTACATGTTTTTGCATTTTGCTTTCTTTTGTCAATTTTTCTTTCTATTCTTTCCCATTAAATTTACCTCTTGCATTAAATAATCTGCATCGCGGTTGTACTGAGTTGATCTAGAATTTAAAATAAATGTAAGGCTAAATAATTATGTTCCTATCCACAGACTATCCCATTCACACCATTATCTAGTTTCATGTGACATTCTCAGTACTGTCCTTAAACCTGAAACCAGTGACATTTGATCAAATCGATTCACATTGTTCTCTACTCCTATTTCGGAGCCATCTAATGATCCAATTCTCTTTACACCTACCGCACACCCATCTAATGATCCAATTCTCTTTACACCTACCGCACACCCATCTAATGATCCAATTCTCTTTACATCTACCGCACACCCATCTAATGATCCAATTCTCTTTACATCTACCGCACACCCATCTAATGATCCAATTCTCTTTACATCTACCGCACACCCATCTAATGATCCAATTCTCTTTACATCTACCGCACACCCATCTAATGATCCAATTCTCTTTACACCTACCGCACACCCATCTAATGATCCAATTCTCTTTACATCTACCGCACACCCATCTAATGATCCAATTCTCTTTACATCTACCGCACACCCATCTAATGATCCAATTCTCTTTACATCTACCGCACACCCATCTAATGATCCAATTCTCTTTACACCTACCGCACACCCATCTAATGATCCAATTCTCTTTACATCTACCGCACACCCATCTAATGATCCAATTCTCTTTACATCTACCGCACACCCATCTAATGATCCAATTCTCTTTACATCTACCGCACACCCATCTAATGATCCAATTCTCTTTACACCTACCGCACACCCATCTAATGATCCAATTCTCTTTACACCTACCGCACACCCATCTAATGATCCAATTCTCTTTACATCTACCGCACACCCATCTAATGATCCAATTCTCTTTACATCTACCGCACACCCATCTAATGATCCAATTCTCTTTACACCTACCGCACACCCATCCAATGATCCAATTCTCTTTACATCTACCGCACACCCATCTAATGATCCAATTCTCTTTACACCTACCGCACACCCATCTAATGATCCAATTCTCTTTACATCTACCGCACACCCATCTAATGATCCAATTCTCTTTACATCTACCGCACACCCATCTAATGATCCAATTCTCTTTACACCTACCGCACACCCATCTAATGATCCAATTCTCTTTACATCTACCGCACACCCATCTAATGATCCAATTCTCTTTACATCTACCGCACACCCATCTAATGATCCAATTCTCTTTACATCTACCGCACACCCATCTAATGATCCAATTCTCTTTACATCTACCGCACACCCATCTAATGATCCAATTCTCTTTACACCTACCGCACACCCATCTAATGATCCAATTCTCTTTACACCTACCGCACACCCATCTAATGATCCAATTCTCTTTACACCTACCGCACACCCATCTAATGATCCAATTCTCTTTACATCTACCGCACACCCATCTAATGATCCAATTCTCTTTACACCTACCGCACACCCATCCAATGATCCAATTCTCTTTACACCTACCGCACACCCATCTAATGATCCAATTCTCTTTACACCTACCGCACACCCATCCAATGATCCAATTCTCTTTACACCTACCGCACACCCATCTAATGATCCAATTCTCTTTACACCTACCGCACACCCATCCAATGATCCAATTCTCTTTACACCTACCGCACACCCATCTAATGATCCAATTCTCTTTACACCTACCGCACACCCATCTAATGATCCAATTCTCTTTACATCTACCGCACACCCATCTAATGATCCAATTCTCTTTACACCTACCGCACACCCATCCAATGATCCAATTCTCTTTACACCTACCGCACACCCATCTAATGATCCAATTCTCTTTACACCTACCGCACACCCATCCAATGATCCAATTCTCTTTACACCTACCGCACACCCATCTAATGATCCAATTCTCTTTACATCTACCGCACACCCATCCAATGATCCAATTCTCTTTACACCTACCGCACACCCATCCAATGATCCAATTCTCTTTACATCTACCGCACACCCATCCAATGATCCAATTCTCTTTACACCTACCGCACACCCATTTTTTGTCTTTCACCTTTAAAATTCCCTTCACACTTATTTTGTCTCTTTCTGGTTGCAATGTATCGATTGCACATTGAATTATGCGGTTCAGAAAAACTTTTACATTATACAAAAGGACTAAAAATAGTCATACTCTCTTAGACAATATGTGATAACCGGCAAGGTGCTGACTTTCTTTTGTGCATTGTTGATGGTGAATGCAAGTTAATTTATTTTTAATATACTTTCTTATGTGATAACCAATGTACTATATTTTCTCAGGACAAAGAACAAATGTTTATTTTGAATGTTTTATGTATGTTATTATTACGGACACAAACGCTCAGCAATGTAATTTCTCTTTTAGAGATTAATAAAGTTATTGTATTGTATTGTATTGTATTGTACGTGAAAAAAATGTACGTGTCAACATGTGTAGCATCAAAATGATCATATGTCATCATATATTGATCTTTTTAAAAACAATATTCGCATCATAATGTATGGCTGTCTTTACCTTATATCAAAGAAAATAAACAATAATTTGTTTTTAATTAATGAAACTTCAGACTAACGAAATTTCAAAACAAACCACTCATAGTTATCAGCTGAGTCCCTGCAACCACAGGCTTAACATCCCCATACGTTTTCTGATATCTTGACATTGAAGTGTTGCCCAGCATGGTTCTCCATTTCAGATTTCAACTATGATATCCTACAATAGCAGTTTGCTTCTGGATAAGACCATGAATACTAAACCTAGACAGCTCTGTTCTCTCTGAAATTTGAAGCGCCACTTGACAGTCACAGGCTTAAAACATCACCATTAGTTCTCTGATCACTCTGACATTTGTAGTTTGACTCAGCATGGTCCTCCATTTCAGGTTCCACACTATGATCTGATTCACTCAGCATGGTCCTCCATTTCAGGTTCCACACTATGATCTGATTCACTCAGCATGGTCCTCCATTTCAGGTTCCACACTATGATCTGATTCACTCAGCATGGTCCTCCATTTCAGGTTCCACACTATGATCTGATTCCTCCAACACCCGCCTGCTGCTTGCTAAGACGATGAACACCTCACTGAACAACACCACTCTCTCCGACCCCGATGGGCCACTTGAAAGTCGAAGCTACGGGCTCAACGTCACCGTCAGTTTTCTGATCGTCCTGATCGCGGTGATGGGTCTTGTGGGCAACATCCTGGTCATTTTCGCTGTGTTCATGTACCATCGGCTGAGGGATGAAGTGTCCAACCTCTTCATTGTCAACCTGTCAATCACCGACCTCAGCAGTGCCTTTGTCGTCATGGTCAGTTCAGCTGTGGCTGTTGGTGCCGACAGGTGGGTGAATTTTTCTTTTGAGCTTGTTTCGCAGCCCTTTTTCTTCTATATCTCATGTAGGGTTAACTTTACCTAACCTTTCCCCCTCCTTTCTCCAAAAAACGTCTGCATGCTTCTTGCTAAGACTATGGACACCTCCCTGAATGACTTGACATTTCAATCTCTCTTTCTATTTCATTATCACTTTAATAAAAACATTCTTTCTTTCTTTTTCAAGTAAATATCTGATCCAAAAACATGCACCAACTGAAGGTTTCTAGCACACTTTCCAACGTTCAATGGTACTGTGGAAAACTTTCCCCGATATATAATGTACCTGCAAGTCTTTTCACAACTTGATCCACCATGCCTTGCTATCCACTAACTCCATGATGGTTTCAGATGGCCCATGGGCAGAGCGTGGTGCTCTATGGTGTGCGGGGCCAACTACTGTTTTATCATCGTGTCCATGCTGACCCTGTCCCTCATCAGCCTTGACCGCTACATGGCCATCCACCACTCTCTGCGATACCACGTGTTGGTCACAAAGCCCAAGGTAATACATCACACATGTTTCTAACAAAGTGCACTCAACACTTGCAGGGCAGGACCATGTGTGTGATTTCTTTCTTTATTTGGTGTTTAACTCGTTTTCAACCACGAAGGGTTATATCGCGACGGGGGAAGGGGGAAGATGGGATAGAGCCACTTGTCAATTGTTTCTTGTTCACAAAAGCACTAATCAAAAATTTGCTCCAGGGGCTTGCAACGTAGTACAATGTATTACCTTACTGGGAGAATGCAAGTTTCCAGTACAAAGGACTTAACATTTCTTACATACTGCTTGACTAAAATCTTTACAAAAATTGACTATATTCTATACAAGAAACATTTAACAAGGGTAAAAGGAGAAACAGAATCCGTTAGTCGCCTCTTACGACATGCTGGGGGACCAACGGAAACCAAGGAACTCACCCTAGATCCAACCCTGACTTGAATTACATTTGAATGCAAAGACAGTCAAACAGGAGTTTGGGCTAAATCACGCATTACAAAAATATGCTTTGGTAAACAAAAAGAGTCTGCCAAAAGAACAGCAGTCAGACTCTATAACAAACAACTCTCCAAAACCTAAGCTGCACGTCTCAATGCCATTCTTTTCCAATGTCACTGTTTGTGTCGTAACACATGCTATTGTAAATATCACTGTGAGCTTTAGTGAGAACGAGGCGATTCATACGTTATTGATAACCTTATCATAATTCTTATCAAGGTGCTGGTCCTCATCGCCTACACCTGGCTGCAGGGATTCGCCTTTGGCCTGGCCCCCATCCTCTGTGGCTGGGTGGAGTACGATTACTGGGAGGTCACGTGCGCCATCCAGTGGCATCGCTATGGCAACCCCGTTCTGACCTACGTCATCGTGGCCTTCGTCGTGTGCTTCATGCTACCTGGTGTGGTGCTTTCCATCGCCTACTGCAAAGTCTTCAGAACTGCCAAGAAGATCAAACCCCGTCCTCGGCCGGCCATCGGTCTCGCCACAGTCAGTGGCGGTAGGCTGGACGGGAACGGAACGCCTGGCGATCAAAATGGACAACCCGGTGGCCACAATGTTCAGGTGGCAAAACGGGAGAAAGTAACATACAGTGAAAGCTCCAAAGCTGTGCGCAGCCTTCTGATCGTGGTGCTGGCGTTCTTCATCTGCATGACACCGTTCAGCGTCACCAAGCTGTACAAAGTGTGTGTCCCCGTCCCTGACGCCTTGCCTGGTTATGCCAATATTCTGGCCACGTTCTTTCAGTTCATGAGCAGTGCTGTGAACCCGCTGATTTATGGTTTGTTTCGACGAGACTTCCAGAAGGCTTTCCTCTACCTACTGTGGCGCTCCATGCGGCAACATGGAACAGACAGCATGCCTTTCCGGAGTTCTACCTTGTACAGAAATTCTGATAACTCTGATAATCCCCTTTAAGCATAACATTCATTCAAGTCGGCTCCGCAAAGTCTACTTCCAGGGTCCCCACTGGTTTTCAGAAACAAAATTCCATGACTTTTCCATGACTTTCCATGAGCCTCAATAACATTTTCCATGACTAGATCCACAGGTCGCCATTTCCGAACACGCAAACTTTTTACGTCTTGTCACTGCCAGTTTTGACACTGGCTTGCTTTGCACTGAATTTGAGTCAGTTTCTACGCAGTGTCTCTTCGACAAGCAAGTCAAGCATTTGCTACGCAGTCAGATTATCGGTAATGTTTGCTGGTCCTGTCATTTCACTAAACTGGACCAGCCACTGTTTGTATCCATCTGCACTTTCGTAAATTCCGTTTCGTAACCGTCACTGTGACTTGACGAACTGTCATTTTTTTCACCGCGATACACAGTTCATTGCGATGATCTTCCTTGGTAATTCGTTCCAATTCCGCATACTTTTTGTTGTCAAGAAACAACTCGAAAGAAAGTTTCAAACTCATCATCCTCCATCTTGCTTGTCGAAGCGCTAAAGTACTTTATCAATGCAAAATCAAAAGCAGAAAACTTCGACGAAACCGACTCAAATGCAGCGCAGACGACACTACGAGATAACGGAAGGAAGTGAGCCTCGCTTTGGCTCAAGTGCCGTTAAAAATACCGTTATTCTTGTATGCAAATACGAACGAGAAGTTGGTCATACGAACAAGCCTTGTGCTGGCGACGCAAATCGCTGCTGGCTGGCAAAGGGGGGGGGGGGGGGGGGGGGAATGGCTGGGCGACGAAAATAGCCGCTGGCGTGCTAAAGGTTAATTTTTTGTTTCTTTCTTATTTTTGTTAAATTCCATGACTTTCCATGACTTGAATTGAAATTCCATGACTTTCCAGGCCTGGAAAATTAAAAATCAAATTCCATGACTTTCCAGGTTTTCCATGACCTGTACGAACCCTGTACTTGACAAAGCTCGCTGCACAAAGCTTTGGCACTGAATTTTCGGTTATAAAACAACTTCGCGAAGTCCACTTGACAAAGCTCGCTGCACAAAGCTTTGGCACTGAATTTTCGGTTATAAAACAACTTCGCAAAGTCTACTTGACAAAGCTCGCTGCACAAAGCTTTGGCACTGAATTTTCGGTTATAAAACAACTTCGCAAAGTCTACTTGACAAAGCTCGCTGCACAAAGCTTTGGCACTGAATTTTCGGTTATAAAACAACTTCGCGAAGTCCACTTTGGGATAAATAAAAGAAGGCCTTCCCCCGGCATGTGTTGTGTGCAAAAGCATATAATACTGCAGCAAATTAGCAAGACAAGTCCGTCGCGATATAGCCTTGAACGGTTGAAAACGACGTTGAACACCAAATAAAGAAAGAAAGAAAGAAAGCAAGACAAGTTGACAAACTATGAGGTTGTTCATTCTTGATTCAATATTTTTTCTACGAATACTTTTTGACTATAAATACTCCCAACAAAGATGCCAAACAAGTAAACACTTACTAGGAGGATGTACATTCTTAATTCAATATTTATATGAAACCTTTGTGACTGTAAATACTCCAGGGGTGTGCTGAGAAATGCCTTGCCTTGCAACGGTGTGCGTTTACCTCAAACATCGCTGATTGCTTGTGGACAATATTGCTCTGTATGCATAGCTCATGTCCGTATTGTGCCTCGAAGTCTTATCCCCAATCACACTGTGTGTTTTAACACATAATCAATTACATGTGGAACAAATCCAATAAGTCGTTGTGACTGCATACATTTACTTGCGAGTTTAAAATTTTTTTTTTATATACATAACGAGCTGCGTGCGAAACCAAAAACTACTGAAGAAGATGACTCGATAAGGATGAAACGGATCGACCAACAACACACACACAAATCGTTTTTCAACAAGGCATCAATTCATCTTATGTCTGTTGGTTGCTCTGTCTATCTGCCTGCCTGCTGTCTTGAGTGAGTGAAGAATATTCTGAACATGATCCCCGTGTGATCCCAGTTCCTGAGTAGATGGTATCCCCAAAATGTTGTTCCTGTGATCTTATTTTGTGACCAAAGACTATTCTCAATTAAATGTACATAATTATGTGCTCTCAGTTTGTGAGTATCAATCAATCAATGAGGCTTATATCGCGCATATTCCGTGGGTACAGTTCTAGGCGCTCTGCAGTGATGCCGTGTGAGATGAAATTTTATACGGCCAGTAGATTGCAGCCATTTCGGCGCATATTTACCTTTCACGGCCTATTATTCCAAGTCACACGGGTATAGGTAGACAATTATTAACTGTGCCTAAGCAATTTTGCCAGGAAAGACCCTTTTGTCAATCGTGGGATCTTTAACGTGCACACCCAATGTAGTGTACACGGGGGGAGGGTTCGGACACCGAAGAGAGTCTGCACACAAAGTTGACTCTGAAATAAATTTCCGCCGAACCTGGGATCGAACTCACGCTGACAGCGGCCAACTGAATACAAATCCAGCGCGCTACCAACTGAGCTATATCCCCGCCAGTAGCGGCTATTCTCAATATAATGTTTAAGTGATCTCAGTTTTTGAGTAGACAATTCTCAATATAAGTGATCATGTGATCTCCGTTTGTGAGTAGACTATTCTCAATATCATGTTTATATGTGACCCGAGTTTGTAAGCAGAGACTATTCTCAATATAATGTTTTTTCTGATCTCCGTTTGTGGGCAGAGACTATTCTCATTATAATGTTCATGTGATCTCAGTTTGTGAGTAAAAATCATTCTCTCCCGTGGTCTCCTTTCATTCATCACAATAATATCATATTGCATAATGTGACTGTTCCCTCAAAAGAAAAGTAGAGATTCAATAGACGAACTCCGAAAATAACGAGTTTGAATGGGCTGTGAAAGAGTGACTATTTTTTGCTTTTATTGAGGCAAACTTTCCACACGTGCTCCTTGTCAAAGTGCTTCAGACACACCGCTCGCTAGTGACTGGCCTGTGTCACGTGGGAAAGTTTGCCTCACTAAAAGCAAGGGTACTCACTCTTTCACAACCCATATAAACCTGACAGAGTTATTTCTGAACATTGTCTACTGACTACCCTTCGTAGTGGTTGCAGTGTATGTGTGTGTGTGTGTTTGTTAGTGTGTGTGTGTGTGTGTGTATGGGAGGGGGGTCATAGTGTAGCAGACGATAGTCACCGCGAATCGAAATCTGCTGAGCCAGAGAATGAAAAGCGTCCTCCAAATCGTGGTTTTCAAGCATAATGGCTCACCCTACACAGTCTTTTATTGGTGTTTTACCGGTCGTGTTTCCCAAGGCTTGTCAAGATTTGCACAAGATTCGAAGAGTTTTACTTTCAAGAACTTAAGTTAAAGGTTTGAAAAAGTTTCAGAGAACTGGTGTCTGTTTTAGTTAAATCAGCAAAGCTGATTGTTTCAGATGCAGTATGCAACATATAATCCAGGGGCGGATTAGGGGGGGGGGGTTGTTACAGGGGTTCCTGACCCCTCCCCCCCCCCACAAAAAAGGTGTGTTTTTTCTGTCTGTAAAGCCGGGGGAAGAGTTAATTGTTTAACTGTCACAGTATGAGACATGTTTTCCTTCTAACCATACTATATGACGTTGGGAGCAGATATCAGTGAAGATAAATTGCCATTATTTAATACTAACGTTAAAAGTATTAATGAGTGGCTGCTGACACCAGTTGATCATGTTTAGAATCAAGGATAAGCCACAAATTGTTTATAAAATAGCTAAAATTCTTCAGCTTCAGCTTTGCCCTCCAGACCCCCCATCGGGACTCTAGACCCCAGGTTGTAACACACACACCCCCCCCCCCCCCCCGGCTTAACAGCTCCCCCCCTGTAATCTGTGTTCCTAAGACAATGATTGTATGTATTGGTGTTCCCCTCTGGAGTCTTGTGCTTCAATGTTGCGGTGACTTTGGATGAGCCAACATATTAGCCGAACATTTTCCAAGATGTCCTAAAGCTTTCTGACAGTTTCGGCCAAATGTCCCAACATTAAAATGTCTAGCAACACCCCTGACATACATACACACACACACACACACACACACACATGCGCTCAAACACACACACTCACATACACATACTATTACACACACACACACACACACATCCACTTAACTTCGCCCGAGGCAACACAAAACCTTTCGATACCAGTTAAAAAAATAAAAGGAGCAGGTTATATGCGAGCACTTAACGAAGCACTTAGATTATATTTTGAATTCGGCACGACATATACATCTCTTTCTCTCTCTCTCTGCATGGTGGGCGGCGTCATTGATGTTCCCCTGTCAGTGGGGTCAACCACCGGTCATGTCACGAGTGGTTCTCTCCAAATATATGTCACACCACTTATTCACGAAATAGCTCAAATTAATGAAAAACAACACCGATGAAAAAACAAACAAGACGTGCCTCCTTGAGCCTCACTTCCATAGTTAAACCTCTGGGATGTCAAAAGCGAAACAAAGTTTTGGAAGACGTAATAACACGAATAATGGCGTCACGTAAATATTCTGCATGTCTCCCAGAAACTGACACAGAATTTCGAGAATGAAGTTTGTCTCTGTAGCTTTATCATATCAGCAGGAGAAAATTACTCGTAAAGTCACCAATAGGCTGTGCATGTATCGGTATCGTATATCATTAAAGGTCTCGCAGACACGATCACGCTCACCACTTCACAAGGTCTATGAGCATCCTGTCACACAAACCAAAAGCCCATTTCATGGTTGCATTTTGTGCAGTGGCATATTTTTCTGAATACATTTTGTAGATTGACATAGGTGTCACTTACAAAATTATGGGAAGGGCTATGACGGCTTACTAGTGCCAAAACCTCATAATTGTAATTATCAAGGGAAAATTAGTAATGTTCCCTTGATAATTACCATTTTCACGTGTTTATTACTAATTTTCCCTGGAAAATTACTAATTTTCCCGGAATAATTACTAACTTTCACCTGTTAATTACTAATTACTAGTTTTGGCTCACTTCCTGATGGATTGCTAGTGCCAAAACTAAAAATTAGTCATTTTCCCGTGAAAATGACTAATTATCCCGTGAAAATGAGTAACTAACGAGTGAAAACAGTAACTGACAGCGTTAATTAGTAATTATCACGTGATAATGGGTAACCCCAGGTTTTGGCACTAGTAAGCCGTCATAAAGGGCTCCTAGTATGGACCACAGGCGGAAGGTATCGTCCACTGGACTACTACTATCACAGAAAGACTACAAGGTACGTCACTCACCTTCGAGTCTTCTGTGTTCTTGGAGTCGCTTCCTGGGGGAAAATATTGTTCAAGACGGTTTGCCTCTTCCTACAGTCTGTGTAAGGTCAAATAAATACAGTTGAATGATTGTTTGAACTGTATGTACCTTTAATTTTCAGCTTCCATCGGTTGCAGGTTGTTTTTAACCATCATTTGGACGAATCTTCGTTTGCGAGCCGCTAACATCCACTTTGCGTCAAATCATGCATCCGCACCGAATATGCATACCAGCGCTCATTGGTTAATAACAGGATATTCGATGATTATTTTCCCGTGGGTAGCTTCCCTTTGCTGCACAATATTTACATATGTTTTAGACCAATGAGCGCTGGTATGCATATTCGGTGCGGATGCATGATTTGACGCAAAGTGGATGTCAGCGACTCGCAAACGAAGATTCGTCCAAATGTTTTGTAAACTGCGACAGGGCAGCACTCATCGTTCGACGCCCAAGCTTTCGGACAGACATCACGCACAGACTTTGGATTGTCGCCCTGGCATGTTTTGGATTGTCTTTCGCAAAATTGGAGATATTCTCTGCCATTACTGTCTTCATGTAAGGACACGTCTCCCCACTGCATGTGCCTGTGAGGAGTCACGCTCGGCTGCGCAGATCAAAGTTGACTGTGTTTTGCCACCACAGAGTATTCAGGATTGCTTCTGGATCTGCGACTCGGAGCTGTTTTGTCTGCCACAGCTTGTCAACATCTTCATGTTTCAGCGGTTGACCCCTGTTAGGTAAGTTGCCACAATTAACCTTCCTGTTTAACAATCTTCTGCTTTGTCTTCACGACTTCTCTCAGTTAACGGATGCACAGTACTTTTTAGACTTCAACTGTCGATGGATGCTGCTAAGAAGGCCCCTCAGCGTGGATGGTTCATACTCTTTGCCATCCGGTTTTTTCAAACTCATGAAAAAAGAGCAGAGAATTTTGCATAATTCTTGTGGTTGGATGGTGCTAATCACGCCTAATGTTTCTTTTGTCCCCGTGTTTCGCCATAAACGTCGATAGGCGACGTATATCCCTTTTTCGGAGAGTGTTCTTGTTCTTGTTTGTCTGAACGAATGAGTCTATTGGAGAAAAATCATAAATCATGAATGACTCACTCTTTTCTTCATCGACTTCGTCATTCGCGTCATCACCAAACATGTCTTCGAACAGCTCATCACTCAAAAATTCGTTCAGTGTTGACAAATCGGTTTTCGTGGCAGTTGCCATTTTGTTGCAAAAGTAGTTCTTCATGAATGTGTAATAACTACCTTCCGGTTGATCCCATGTACTACTAATTTACATAGCTTGACCTTCCGGTTGACCTCATTTACATGATATACACACGTGTGATTTGAACGATTTTTATCTCACGGGTATCTCTCTCACGTATGTAGGATAAAAAACAATTTTGTTCGCTGTATTCACACTTTAAAAACAGTTGCAGAAACACAAACTTCAAAACCGTTAGGCTTTTTCTCTTTTGTTTTCACTTTTGGCAGCGTTCACTCTAAATTCGCCGCTTAAAACTGACTCGTTTCTGTCCACAGCCAAAGCTGTAATCACACACATATGACAGCCAAGACCGTCTTTGATACATTTTAGAAGTGTTGACCTCGAGTTTCTACTGCAAACAAAAACAAAAGCAAAATCTCAAATTACGTGTGTGTTGCTATAATTATGGGACCATCTTCAACAAATCGAAGAAAATAAAAGCTAAAGGCTATTTTCATTAATTCATCTAGAAGCTTGCTAAAAAATAACCCATAACTAGCCCTCGAGATTTAAAACAAATATAGGGCATATAATGTAAATGAGGTCGTGTCAAACTAGTCTGGCAGGGACCTGGAGTGCTATTCACAAGTAGTGAGACATTTGAAGGGGTGTCAGCGGCAAAAACATTCTTAGCTACTGCGGTGTAATTTCCGATTTTAACTGTTATACCCGTTTGACTTGGAATAAAGGCCGTGAAAGGTGAATGCTCGCCTAATAGGCTACTGAGCTTTACTGGCCGATGTGAATGCGTTATATATTGTGTGTAAAAAATGTCTGTTTGTCTGTCTGTCTGTAAAAAATTCCATTTCAAACGGCAGAAATTAATATGTAAGCGCCTAGGGCTATATCTAGATTAGGCGCATAAAAATGATCACAATAATAATAATAATAATACATGAGTCAATTATTAAACCCCTCTAGATAATGAGTTTGTTACCTCGCTTCTTGCCCTGTTCGCATGCGCACAAACACCCTTATCAAAGAAAATCACCGCCACTCGACGCTTCCTACCAGACAAGATAACCACGGTCAGCAAGGCGACCGATTGCGTCAGACTCAGATGCGGACACAGCCATCCGAACATCAAAAGATTACCCGGCGGCAGTTGCCGTTAGCCTCTGACATATAGCGCCGAGAGGTAGGTCGCGCAAGTTTAAAACCGTCACGTGACTTTAGCGGGTCGTATACCACTCCTGCTTTTCCACTGAAGTCAGCGAGGCAAACGGCATTATGGAAACTCTTATGTCTGCTGTTTCTTTTATTTGTGTGGATTTTATTTCGCTGTCCTAAACCTGTAAAAGCCTCCACTGATATACAACTAATACAAAACCTTTTAATACATGCAGGTTCTATGCGAGCACTTAACGAAGCACTTAGAACAGATTATATTTTTACTGAGTAGCGGTGCCGTTAGACCGTAAGGTTCCAGACATTTACAGGGGATAAGGCCATCCCTCCACATTGACAAATACCAGTACTCAACAACCCGAGTAATTTCTATGCAGAGTTTACATCCAATTCA
The DNA here is from genome assembly GCF_037325665.1 of Littorina saxatilis. Classification (NCBI taxonomy): domain Eukaryota; kingdom Metazoa; phylum Mollusca; class Gastropoda; order Littorinimorpha; family Littorinidae; genus Littorina; species Littorina saxatilis. Next base: position 69,280,486 of record NC_090261.1, read on the forward strand.
GATTAGCAGCCGCACGTTTGTGTAGAACTTAGCTAATGAACAAAGCCGCGTATAGATCAACACAATGTACCAACAATCAACACGTCATTATTGTGGTAGTTAGACGGGCGAAACGTTTTTACCACTAAATCAGTGATAATTTTATGTGTACGCCCAGGCTCCTAATATGGTCCTTTTGTGATTTCTTCTGTATTCAATTTTTGCTGAATGTCTATCAAAGCTTATTCACTCTATTTAGGCCTAAGGGTTAACCTAAGAGAGAAGGACTAGCAAACACAAAATGAAACTTCTTCGCAAGAAAACAAGCTAGTTAGGCCCCCCCCCCCCCCCCAAAAAAAAAGTCTGTTTACGGTAACATAGGCAAAAAAATAGGGTCGGTAGGTCGGGATTTTTATTTTTTATTTTTCCAAAAAACCCATATTTTTATTAAATTTTAAGTTATTTTGCCAAAAAACAGAGACCTGGTTTTTTTAAAGTTTTTTTCTCCCCCAAATGCCAAAAAAAAAGTCTAGGGTCGCGCGAAAAAATAGGGTCGGTCGGGATACCGTAAACAGACTTTTTTTGTTTGTTGGCCTTATCAGCATGAAACAAAAAGTGGTCCATATTAGGAGCCCTAAGCGTCCCCTAATTAAAAAACAAAAAGTGGTCCATATTAGGAGCCCTAAGCGTCCCCTAATTAAAAAACAAAAAGTGGTCCATATTAGGAGCCCTAAGCGTCCCCTAATTAAAAAACAAAAAGTGGTCCATACTTGGAGCCCTAAGCGTCCCTTAATTAAAAAACAAAAAGTGGTCCATATTAGGAGCCCTAAACGTCCCCTAATTAAAAAACAAAAAGTGGTCCATATTAGGAGCCCAAAGTGTCCCCTAATTAAAAAACAAAAAAGTGATCCATATTAGGAGCCCTAAGCGTTCCCTAATTAAAAAACAGAAAGTGGTCCATATTAGGAGCCCTAAGCGTCCCCTAATTAAAAAAACAAAAAATGGTCCATATTAGGAGCCCGAAGCGTACCCTAATTAAAAAACAGAAAGTGGTCCATATTAGGAGCCCTAAGCGTCCCCTAATTAAAAAACAAAAAGTGGTCCATATTAGGAACCCTAAGCGTCCCCCAATTAAAAAACAAAAAGTGGTCCATATTAGGATCCCGAAGCGTCCCCTAATTAAAAAACAGCTATTCAATGTGTATGTCTTTGTGTCCACGAGTGAAAGTCCAGAGAAAGTCCGTCAACAGATCAAAGAGAAACATGATCAGCTATTCAATGTGTATGTCTTTGTGTCCACAAGTGAAAGTCCAGAGAGAGTCCGTCAACAGATCAGAGAGAAACATGATCAGCTATTCAATGTGTATGTCTTTGTGTCCACGAGTGAAAGTCCAGAGAGAGTCCGTCAAGAGATCAGAGAGAAACATGATCAGCTATTCAATGTGTATGTCTTTGTGTCCACGAGTGAAAGTCCAGAGAGAGTCCGTCAACAGATCAGAGAGAAACATGATCAGCTATTCAATGTGTATGTCTTTGTGTCCACGAGTGAAAGTCCAGAGAGAGTCCGTCAACAGATCAAAGAGAAACATGATCAGCTATTCAATGTGTATGTCTTTGTGTCCACAAGTGAAAGTCCAGAGAGAGTCCGTCAACAGATCAGAGAGAAACATGATCAGCTATTCAATGTGTATGTCTTTGTGTCCACGAGTGAAAGTCCAGAGAGAGTCCGTCAACAGATCAAAGAGAAACATGATCAGCTATTCAATGTGTATGTCTTTGTGTCCACGACTGAAAGTCCAGAGAGAGTCCGTCAACAGATCAAAGAGAAACATGATCAGCTATTCAAGCAATTTTTCTGAACCTTCCACAAATGGCTGAAAGAATAGATCTGGTTTCCCGAACCTGCTGCATGAGGACAGACTACTACGTGATCTCAGTTTGTGGGAACAGATTTTTCACAATACACTGTTCATGTGACATTAATTTGTGAGTAAAGACTTAAATGGTCTCCATTTACTCATCACAATAAATAAATTATATGACTTTTACTTAAAAAGAAGATCAGATCTTCAATGTACTCCCCGACACAGTGGCATGGTGTGTGTGTGTGTGTGTGTGTGTGTGTGTGTGTGTGTGTGTGTGTGTGTGTGTGTGTGTGTTTGTGTGTGTGTGTGTGTGTGTGTGTGTGTGTGTGTGTGTGTGTGTGTGTGTGTGTGTGTGTGTGTGTGAGTGTGTGTGTGTGTGTGTGTGTGTGTGTGTGTGTGTGTGTGTGTGTGTGTGTGTGTGTGTGTGTGTGTGTGTGTGTGTGTATGTGTGTATGTGTGTTTGTGTGTGTGTGTGTGTGTGTGTGTGTGTGTGTGTGTGTGTGTGTGTGTGTGTGTGTGTGTGTGTGTGTGTATGTGTGTGTGTGTGTGTGTGTGTGTGTGTGTGTGTGTGTATGTGTGTGTGTGTGTGTGTGTGTGTGTGTGTGTGTATGTGTGAGATAGTCTGTTAAACACACACACAAACAAACAGACAGACACACACACAAACAAACAGACAGACACACACATGTACACACGAGTCATGAAGTCAAAATCTATACAAAAACAAACCAAAAAGGACAGCAGAAAAAACAAGCATGACCTACCTCGCCCTTGTCGACCTTCAACCCTTGTCCTTTGTAGGCGTACATGGCTTTGACCTGTGGGATTTTGCGAGATTCCACGACGTCCTGCAACACTTCCTTCTCTACGACCTCCTCCACCTCAATCTCCCTGGGAACGTCCACCACCTCTTCCACAAAATCCTCCTCCTTCTCCACTTCGCCGTTCTCCACTGGAATGAACTTGTCTGGAGAAATCTGCACAAGTAGTATCACAAGAAACACTGATTGAAAACACTGATTATTGAAAACACACAATTTTTGGACAATGAGCTAGGTTATATACTTTTGTCCTCAATCTTGACCAGTGCATTTTATACTAGTCCAGGAAGGTCATTTGCTGTCTGCTCCTATCACTGTATCAGCAGAACTTTTTCCAAAATGACGAAAGTTTTGCCATCATTTCGGCAGTTCTGCTGAACATTTTGGAAACCACCCTCAGGAGAAAGGCAAAGCCAAAGACTGCCTTGATCAAAAATTAAAAAATTACCACACAGTTACGGCCTTTACGGATAATTCATTTTCTGCAGCAAGTCAGTAATGCCAGTAATTAATGGTTCTTCTTGCTCTTTTATCTCCACTACACTCTTTACTGGCTCTTATCCTGCTTACATCACACTGACAATTATCTCCACTACACTCTTCACTGGCCCTTATCCTGCTTACATCACACTGACAATTATCTCCACTACACTCTTCACTGGCCCTTATCCTGCTTACATCACACTGACAATTATCTCCACTACACTCTTCACTGGCCCTTATCCTGCTTACATCACACTGACAATTATCTCCACTACACTCTTTACTGGCCCTTATCCTGCTTACATCACAGTGACAATTATCAACACAAATTGGACTCAAAATGTGGTACGGCATATTCCTGGTAGCACCATTTGTATGGGAAATTTCTTTTTCATTCCCAAAATGAGTAGCTCAGGGCCCTATAACTGTAAGTCATTATAGTGTGAAAAGTATGGGTACAGTGGAACCCCCTTTTAAGACCTCTGTAAAATTACCCCCATTTTAAGACTCCTCCTTATTAAGACCTTTTTTCTGAGACTTTCAGTTCATAACCTCTGTAAAATTACCCCTATTTTAAGACTCCTCCTTATTAAGACCTTTTTTCTGAGACTTTCAGTTCATAACCTCTGTAAAATTACCCCTATTTTAAGACTTTCTTTCTTTATTTGGTGTTTAACGTCGTTTTCAACCACGAAGGTTATATCGCGACGGGGAAAGGGGGGAGATGGGATAGAGCCACTTGTCAATTGTTTCTTGTTCACAAAAGCACTAATCAAAAATTTGCTCCAGGGGCTTGCAACGTAGTACAATGTATTACCTTACTGGGAGAATGCAAGTTTCCAGTACAAAGGACTTAACATTTCTTACATACTGCTTGACTAAAATCTTTACAAAAATTGACTATATTCTACACAAGAAACACTTTACAAGGGTAAAAAGAGAAACAGAATCCGTTAGTCGCCTCTTACGACATGCTGAGGAGCATCGGGTAAATTCTTCCCCCTAACCCGCGGGGGGTCATTTTAAGACTCCCTGCTTATTCAGACCCGAGGTCTTACAAGGGGGTTCCACTGTAGTGCATTTCAGGCACAATTATTTTCCTAATTCCACTAGCACACTGACCACTATGGGCTCTAAATGGACTAATAATGCTTTATACCCTCAACTGCACACTGAACACTATGGGCTCTAAATGGACTAATAATGCTTTATACCATCAACTGCACACTGACCACTATGGGCTCTAAATGGACTAATAATGCTTTATACCCTCAACTGCACACTGAACACTATGGGCTCTAAATGGACTAATAATGCTTTATACCCTCAACTGCACACTGAACACTATGGGCTCTAAATGGACTAATAATGCTTTATACCCTCAACTGCACACTGAACACTATGGGCTCTAAATGGACTAATAATGCTTTATACCATCAACTGCACACTGACCACTATGGGCTCTAAATGGACTAATAATGCTTTATACCCTCAACTGCACACTGACCACTATGGGCTCTAAATGGACTAATAATGCTTTATACCATCAACTGCACACTGACCACTATGGGCTCTAAATGGACTAATAATGCTTTATACCATCAACTGCACACTGACCACTATGGGCTCTAAATGGACTAATAATGCTTTATACCATCAACTGCACACTGAACACTATGGGCTCTAAATGGACTAATAATGCTTTATACCATCAACTGCACACTGAACACTATGGGCTCTAAATGGACTAATAATGCTTTATACCATCAACTGCACACTGAACACTATGGGCTCTAAATGGACTAATAATGCTTTATACCCTCAACTGCACACTGACCACTATGGGCTCTAAATGGACTAATAATGCTTTATACCCTCAACTGCACACTGAACACTATGGGCTCTAAATGGACTAATAATGCTTTATACCATCAACTGCACACTGAACACTATGGGCTCTAAATGGACTAATAATGCTTTATACCATCAACTGCACACTGAACACTATGGGCTCTAAATGGACTAATAATGCTTTATACCATCAACTGCACACTGACCACTATGGGCTCTAAATGGACTAATAATGCTTTATACCATCAACTGCACACTGAACACTATGGGCTCTAAATGGACTAATAATGCTTTATACCCTCAACTGCACACTGAACACTATGGGCTCTAAATGGACTAATAATGCTTTATACCATCAACTGCACACTGAACACTATGGGCTCTAAATGGACTAATAATGCTTTATACCCTCAACTGCACACTGAACACTATGGGCTCTAAATGGACTAATAATGCTTTATACCCTCAACTGCACATATCTGAACACTTTTGTCAGAGCTGTACATGTCGGGGGCTGGTTTCAGGAGCCGGTTTTCCTGGGTTCCGGAAACCCCTTCCCCCTTCCTACGCTAATTTTCAACAGCATCAAGCGAGCAAGTCTACCAAGAACACACACGGAGTCATAGGCACAGACACACACAAACAAATCAATGTCCAGTGATTTATCTTTTCCCAACATTGACTCACAGAACCCGACCGCAAGCTATTAATAAATCCATTCTCCTGCCGCAGTATTATCACGCAAGTTTTACAATTGATGCTTTGATATAAAATGGATTCTGTAATATAATTTTTGTTCCCTCCAGACAAATTGGTTTACCCATTCAACTGATTACTATTTGCAAAACAAGAGATACAGCATCTTCATTTGCATTTGTTCTAACACGCAGCCCATTCAACTCTCAGCTAAGGGCTGTTGCTTGGATTCAGTCCTTGTGCAGATTTCCTGAAATGGCCTTTAAGCTTAAGAAATGTTTGGAGGTTCTTGGCATTACCTTTCCACAAACCTGATACACATTTTTTGGGTTGCTCTGCCAAAATGATGACAAAGTTTTTGGTGATTTGGAAGATATGTTTCATTGTTTTGCAGATGCCAAAACTACTGTTGTTACACATAATGTGAACAGAATTCTCTCATATTTAAATTATTTGTTTTGTCTCAATTGTGCTTGGTTTCAACTTTACTGAGCAGGCTAAAACACAAACCAAACAAAAATCTATGTAACCCAACTCAACCTAGCTAAAACACTTATAAAAGCAAACCCCGAGTTCTCATCCTAAAAGTTCATACATGTACTGCAATTATCCAACTTGTCAGAAAGAAACGACATGGCTTAAATTAAATAGGCAGACATTAGAGAGTCAAAAACCAAAATAAACCAAGAGAAAAGGTAAAAAGCTACAAACACTAAACTATAGAAATAGCACCTGAAAGAGAGAGAGAGGGGGGGGGGATGTCCTAATTAATAAAATGACACAGAGGCAATTAAACCAAGAGAACATTCCCATGCTTTGAGGAAGGGTAGTGGTCAAGCCATCAAACTCACAGCTGGTAAACAATTACTGTGGCAAGTCACACATGGACAAAATAAACAACGGAAATGTATTTCTATGTTGGGGAATCCCAAGCTTTCAGGAAGGGGCGGGGAGCCTTCAAACACACAGTTGGTAAATAAATACTGTCACAAGTCACACGTCGACAAAATAAACAACGGAAAAGTATTTCTATGTTAGGGAATGCCGGCTTTCAGGAAGGGGAGGCAGGCGGCCTTCAAATGCACAGTTGGTAAACAATTACTGTGACAAGTCGCACATCGACAAACACAAACAACATAAGAGTATTACTATGTTAGGGAATAAAAAAAACCTCTGGCACACAAAAAGGATGAAGACCCTGTTAGCCTGAAAGCTACAGCGTCAGCTCAGCCATTATGTGCAGGAACAAAAGACATCCATCAATGCCAGCGGAGATGGTCAAACAGACAAACAGTTAGGAGCCCTGGTGAAACAGACAAACAGCTAGGAGCACGCAATCTAAACCATTGTCCCTGCTACAGTGGAACCCCCTTTGACAACCTTCAGAAAATCCGAGAAATAAGGTCTTAAAAAGGAGGGAGTCTTAAAACGGATCGGTACATTTACAGGCTATGCACAGAAATTAAGTCGGAGAATAAGGTCTTAAACGAGAGGAAGTACGTCTTAAAATAGAGTTAAACTTACAGTGGCTATGCACATAAAATAGAGTTAAACTTACAGTGGCTATGCACATAAACACATAAAATAGAGTTAAACTTACAGTGGCTATGCACATAAAATAGAGTTAAACTTACAGTGGCTATGCACATAAAATAGAGTTAAACTTACAGTGCATGGCTATGCACATAAAATCTGAGAAAGGCAGGAGAAGTCTTAAATTGGGGGGGACGTGTCTTTATAATGATTTTTTTTTACTGAATATCCATAGCTGATGCTTAGATAACCGTAAAATATACCATGAAAAATTCATGAGACTGCAGCAAAACTCAAGGGTTTATGCTTGGTTTTTTTTGTCTGCTTGTGTGTTGAAATAATCAATTTGTTTGAGTTAAACTAGCACTGAACAGATATCAGTGCCTGAGATACAGTCATTTAGAGAATGACCTGGAGTAAGGTATTGGAAAATGTCCCAAGCAAATGTAAAAAAAAAAGCCCTTTGATTGAACCAAGGTTTTAATGTTTTTGTTTTTTTATTACTTATACTCATAGGTCTCTGTGGAAAATGCTTCTTCTCATAAATTGCACCATCTCTCAAAAGAAAACTGCAACCTCTTTCAGTAGAAGGACCCTTGCTTATTCCATACTGGTCAAAACTTTCTCAGGCAAAACTAGGCACATCATTCACCCCTTGTAGCAAGAAAATGTGTTCTTAATGTCAGAATATGTTCCGCTCTCTCAAACAGCTTTCATTTCAGCAATTTTTGCCTGACTTTATCCTTAAAGTTAAAGTTTAACTGTAGCTTAAAAAATAAAAAGAACGTATATGATCGGTCCAGCAGCGGCAAAACAATATCAATACATTTTATTTCAATTTACAAATAACCATAGTTACCACCCACCCATCCCCTCCCCGCATACTTTATACTTACTGTTTACTTTGCAAAAAGACCAGTTTGCTTTGGGGTTTCTTTTTTTATCCTGATCTCTCTTTAATGACTTTAGTTCCGTTCCACTGAGGTGCAAATATTTGGTAATGCACATTGATTTTTGTTGTAAAGAAATCAATCTTCACTCATGCCTCAGACTCCCATATCCCGTGACTGCAGAACCTGATGAATTGAATGTGGCATGGCTTCCGTCTGCGTACTTCCGATAGGGAAGATCTAATCACAGTTTGTTTGCCTGCGGGCATGCACCTAATGATTTACAATCAAACCCCCATTGTAAGACCCTACATTTAAAGTCTTTTCCTCTTTAAGACTTTGTGTTTGTTTGTTTAACGCCCAGCCGACAACGAAGGGCCATATCAGGGAGGTGCTGCTTTGACATTTAACGTGCGCCACACACAAGACAGAAGTCGCAGCACAGGCTTCATGTCTCACCCAGTCACATTATTCTGACACCGGACCAACCAGTCCTAGCACTAACCCCATAATGCCAGACGCCAGGCGGAGCAGCCACTAGATTGCCAATTTTAAAGTCTTAGGTATGACCCGGCCGGGGTTCGAACCCACGACCTCCCGATCACGGGGCGGACGCCTTACCACTACACTAGGCCAACCGTGCCGGTTTTGTTGTTGACTGTCAGTTGATGTCTGCTAATTGACCTCCATTTTAAGACTCCCTCTCTTGTAAGACCTGTCTAGAAGCAAATCGAAAAAACCTCTGTTGCCAAACAATCGGAATATGAACAATAACTCATATTATTCCCCCCTCTGCTTCTTTCTCTCTGTAAAGGTGTAGGGCTAGTTATTTTTCGGTAACTTACCCAACAACCAAAATCACTTACCCAACAACGGGCCTGAATCCTCGATAGCTCACATGTTGATGAGTTAGACTTTGAGGGAACTACTTTAGCGATTGAAAAGTTCCGAACGCTCCAATGTACGAAACATACATCTCTAGACCAAACAATACAAACATAGCCTACTGCATTTAAACTGGCAACTACAGGCTTGAACACATTAATCTCCATATGAAATCTATGAGTTTGGTTGTTTTCTAAATCCAAATCTAACGATCAGTGCAGAGAAACTCGCTTTAGATCTCTTATGAGTGCACACAAACTCCCAAGGCAATTAACTCGCGTACGACAAGAGTAGTTCCCCTTCCAAATTTTCTGAACTGAGTTGCTTGGACAAGAGACTGCAATCCGACGGTTAGTTTTCGACAATATTTCATTTTATAAACAGATCACACGCAACCAAATGCACACATCGCATCAATTTAAAGAACATACAGCGGTTTCATACACTATTTTGCCCCAGAAAACGGAACTTCATACAGTTTTTAACGTTGGAACACGGGTGCAAAAGTTCGTCTGCTTGTCCCATTCGAAGAAAGAACATTTCCTAAGCGATACCAAAACATGACCAGAACACACACTATCTGCCTTTACCGGCACAGCAGAATAACAACATAACTGTGTACTTGATTTTAGTCCAAAACAGGGAAACTGACAAGAAGTGTTAACAGAATTGATTGATTTTCCCTGAACTATACAACCGCGCATTGCTCAATCGCCAGCGCAGGTAGACTGGTTGAGTGATTTGGATTCGATCAAACTTTCGCACAAAAATTCCTCTTTTCTTTGAATAACTGAAGAAAGGAGGAATAAAGAGGTTACATACCTCGTCTCAGTGATTATTAAAAATAATGGTCTCAGTTCGCGGTCATGAAAAAGCTCGCTGAAGCTCGCATTTTTCATGATCCGCTAACTTCGACCATTATTTTTGATAATCACTGAGACTCGGCATGTAACCTCTACATACCATGCTATTCGACTAATGGTACATATGTTATCGTAGTCCTGTGCACGTCGCGTGTTTTCAATTTGTTTTTATTTGTTCACTTTTTTTCCTTTTTTTTTTTTTGGTATTGAAAAGCCTGTAAAATCTAAGACATTAACCCTTTCGCTGCCAATCAAAACTTGCGTATGTGCATTCCTGACTGCCAGGGAATATTGGAGTTCGGGGTGTAATAATTCACAACAAATTCTAGCTCCAAACTGGCAGTAGGTAGGTAAGTAAAACCTATGTTATTTTTAAGGGAAATTGAACCAAGAATCTGTTTTTAGTGTCTAATCATGGAAATAATAATTAGTTTGGCTTATAATGATGTTTAAATATGAACTTTTGAAAAATCAGTCCGGCGCATCTTCCGGTGCCTGTGGATCAAACACAGGTGGCTGTTTTGCTTGCTCCAAGAAAGGATTATAATCACTATCATCTACCTGTTTCCAACGAATCGTCCGAAAGAAGATCTCCCCCTTCCCCTGTCAGTATCCATAATCATTTGCACCGCCTGTAGCGTCAGTCCGGCTTTGTTTTTCCCTACTAGGGCCCGGTCGACTGTCACGCGTTAGCCATTTTGACGAGTCGAGATTTCTCTCCCCTACCCTGTCGCCAAGGCCGAAAATAGCCTTCAGACGCAAAACCGCGTCACCATTTATGTTTATTCATGAGAATGAGGTATCCTACCAAGCCATTGGCTGCTATTTGTGTGTCAGCAGTGACATAGCATTTCTGGAAAATCCCGGAACGGAGAAGACGGGTAAACCCGTCTTAAGGCGCTGCGGCTGCACAAGCGCATGACGGGTATACCCGTCCTAAGGCAGGCAAGTGGTTAATAAAAAATAAAAATAAAAATAAAAAAAGACCCGACTGATCCAGATTTGTGGAGGTCTTCAAAAGGAGGTTCCATTGTACAACCTTCATGCTGTGAGACGGACTTTAATCAGGAGAGAGATGTTTTATTGATGTTGTGGTGGTGTAAAAAGGAGGTTCCATTGTACAACCTTCATGCTGTGAGACGGACTTTAATCAGGAGAGAGATGTTGTATTGATGTTGTGGTGGTGTAAAGCTGATTCTCATGTTAAAGAGACAGGTACAAACAAAACAGATATACATAAATACAGACAGAGCTACCTGTGATGTAAGGACCCTCTGTTGAGAGGACACTTCTCTTGAGGAAACTCTTCCATAGTTTTCCCTTTGTTGTATTACCTCCACCCAACTATACCTTTGTTGTATTACCTCCACCCAACTATACCTTTGTTGTATTACCTCCACCCAACTATACCTTTGTTGTATTACCTCCACCCAACTATACCTTTGTTGTATTACCTCCACCCAACTATACCTTTGTTGTATTACCTCCACCCAACTATACCTTTGTTGTATTACCTCCACCCAACTATACCTGTTATGACAGGCCACCTGCAATGTAGGGACACACTTTGGGCTGACCCCAAGGGTGTCCTTTCATGGCAGATACAGTTTTAATGTGCATAGATCCCTCCTCCCTTTACCTGTAGTTAATAACTGTGTATGTAGTGCCCCACTGCTTTTTATATTTAAAAAGCGTTCTAAGCCGCACAAAATCAATTCTTAGCAGACAGGAAGTCTTAAAATGGAAGTAAATGTACCTTTGTATATGAAATGAGAGGAAGCTTTATGTGCAAGACATGAGAAAGCATCATGGTCATTAAAGGGGTTTAGTCTTGAAGTAGTGGTAGAGGTGGGGTGGGTTGTGGTTCATTTTCACTGTAAAATGACTCCTTGAACTACCACACCCCTCTACCCCCTTCCCTCCCCCCCCCCCCCCCCCCCCCCTGGAATTTTCTTGTACTCACATTGTGTTCGCTGGCAGCCTTTGTCATGAGTACAGCCAACTCCTCCAGACGTTTTATTTCAATGTTGAACGCTCTGATGTCTTTGTCCAGCCGGTTATGGCGTGATAGCAAAGCCTGAAATGAATCACACAAATTGCATTGTTATACAGGAAAGCAAAAACAAGAAAAGCAAGATTCTTGTCTGCAAAATCAATGATTCAATGGAGATTTGCCTTCAGCATAACAACCTCCACAATTATTTCAGTCATAAAATGTACAACAAAAAACGATATTTATTTGAACATAAAAACAAAACATTGTGTATATTTACTTGTACTTGTAGATTCTATGACTTGCAGTGTTTAAATCTTAACTCATAAAACCTACAACTACAAAATGATGCTTGATAGAAAGTAAAAATCAAAACTCTTCATGGAGTTACAGATATTATACCAGGAAGTTAAATTTAACTCAGTGCGGTGTTATTCCCAGGCTTCGGTCTTTGGTCATTTACGCATACTTTTTTTGATCTGAAGCGTTGTTCTGACCCCAGGCCAATCGACTGTCCGATAGCTTGGACACATGGGGTATCTTTTGACTTAACTTTTTTTTTGCAGCCAGGACACTGACCGATATATATTTTGAATCCAGGTCAAACTGACCTGTTGTTCTCTGTGTCTGGGAAAAACACTGTCATCAGATATTCTACTAATGTGGTTTTTCTACTAATCAAGACTAATCTACAAATGTGATGTCTTTGGTTCAGGTGTAATAATAGAAGAATTAGGGTACCTGCAAGAGGACTAATTAGCGTTATTGCTTTCATTAGCTAGTGAGTCAGACAACGAGTTAAACAGCACGTCCATTTACCAATTCATTAGACATCACCATGGCAACCTCCCCACAATTACCAACATCAACATATTCACAAGCAAACAGCTGTGTGGATATCAATGGAAAGACATAGAGGCTAACAACACAAAAGTTCTGGTTAATGTAACAACCCCCCTCCCCCCCCCCCCCCCAAACAAACACACACACATGCTCGCACACACACAAAGAAAGTATGCATGTACGTCAAAACTCAAAATTAAAGACAAAAATACACAAAAACTCAGACTAAACCCAATTTGCACAAATTCAAGTGTGTGTGTAGACTACGGTGAACTCGTAGGGGGTAGGGTGAAGGATTGGGGGTAGGGTGTAGGGTGAAGGATTGGGGGTAGGGGTGGGTGAGAATGGGTTGACAGTTGCACCAAAAAAAAGGGTGCGAGGGGTTAATGGCAAAACAAAAGAAGGGTGGGTCAGGTTACATTAACCAGGTGTGTCCTCCCTCTCCACCCCCACCCCCCACAGGTTACATTAACCAGGTGTGTCCTCCCTCTCCACCCCCCCACCCCCCACAGGTTACATTAACCAGGTGTGTCCTCCCTCTCCACCCCCACCCCCCACAGGTTACATTAACCAGGTGTGTCCTCCCTCTCCACCCCCCCACAGGTTACATTAACCAGGTGTGTCCTCCCTCTCCACCCCCACCCCCCACCATGCCTAGTGGCAGGTGGACATAAATGTCACTCTTTACAGAGTGGAACTGCCCACTGTGCCATTAAAAGGAGGATCCTTTACTTAAAAAAAGTGTGTGTGTGTGTGTGTGTGTGTGTGTGTGTGTGTGTGTGTGTGTGTGTGTGTGTGTGTGTGTGTGTGTGTGTGTGTGTGTGTGTGTGTGTGTGTGTGTGTGTGTGTGTGTGTGTGTGTGTGTGTGTGTGTGTGTGTGTGTGTGTGTGTGTGTGTGTGTGTGTGTGTGTGTGTGTGTGTGTGTGTGTGTGTGTGTGTGTGTGTGTGTGTGTGTGTGTGTGTGTGTGTGTGTGTGTGTGTGTGTGTGTGTGTGTGTGTGTGTGTGTGTGTGTGTGTGTGTGTGTGTGTGTGTGTGTGTGTGTGTGTGTGTGTGTGTGTGTGTGTGTGTGTGTGTGTGTGTGTGTGTGTGTGTGTGTGTGTGTGTGTGTGTGTGTGTGTGTGTGTGTGTGTGTGTGTGTGTGTGTGTGTGTGTGTGTGTGTGTGTGTGTGTGTGTGTGTGTGTGTGTGTGTGTGTGTTGTGTGTGTGTGTGTGTGTGTGTGTGTGTGTGTGTGTGTGTGTGTGTGTGTGTGTGTGTGTGTGTGTGTGTGTGTGTGTGTGTGTGTGTGTGTGTGTGTGTGTGTGTGTGTGTGTGTGTGTGTGTGTGTGTGTGTGTGTGTGTGTGTGTGTGTGTGTGTGTGTGTGTGTGTGTGTGTGTGTGTGTGTGTGTGTGTGTGTGTGTGTGTGTGTGTGTGTGTGTGTGTGTGTGTGTGTGTGTGTGTGTGTGTGTGTGTGTGTGTGTGTGTGTGTGTGTGTGTGTGTGTGTGTGTGTGTGTGTGTGTGTGTGTGTGTGTGTGTGTGTGTGTGTGTGTGTGTGTGTGTGTGTGTGTGTGTGTGTGTGTGTGTGTGTGTGTGTGTGTGTGTGTGTGTGTGTGTGTGTGTGTGTGTGTGTGTGTGTGTGTGTGTGTGTGTGTGTGTGTCTGAGTTAGTGTTGCTATGTTCAACTTTCTTTCTGTGCTCATTTGTTTTGTTTCAATGTCAACAGTCTTTCCATTTCTTAATATCAAATTCAAAGCTGCCTGCTGATTGCAAACATAGCCTTGTATTTCTTAATCGTCAACTCCGCAGCAGCTCCTATGTGTGGTAAAAGATTCCGGTATTTCACATACACTTTTAAGGGGCCCGGTAGCTCAGTTGGTAGAGCACTGGACTTGTGATCGGAAGGTCGCAGGTTCGAATTCGGGCCGGGACGGACACGGGTCAACTTTATGTGCAGACCCAGAGACGGAAGCCATGTCCCACCCCCGTGTCATCACAATGGCACGTAAAAGACCTTGGTCATTCTGCCATAAGTGCAGGTGGTTGAATACACCTAAACACACAAACACCTGGGTAGCGCGACTCCGTTGCTGCTAGCTTTCCACTGGGAGGAAGCGACCCGAATTTCCCAGCGATGGGATAATAAAGTAATGAAAATGAAATGAAAATGAAATGAAAATGAAATGAAAATGAAATGAAAAGCCCTCAAGGCACCATAGCATCAGCTTGATTCATTAGGAAACAGAGAAAGTATGAACAATCTATTATCCTGCATGTGGGAGAGACCACCCATGAAATAACAATATCACAAACGTCATGTGCTTGCTGTTTCCTGGGGAAGAATGTTTAGAACTAACAAGTCATTCTATACTTTCGAGACTGACGTCTCTTTGCTTTGACGTCAAAGATTGCACGAGGCTTTAGATGAGATTCAGAGATTCCATCTTCTTCTTCTACTTGGCGTTCGCAGCTTATCATTTGCGTAAGCGCGTGTACACGTGGTTTGTTAGAATGCGCTGTACGGCCCGGGTCCTCCGTCTTCAGCATTCGGGGTTTTCTGTCGGGGTTACCTCACCCTTAGCTCATGGCCCGTACGTCCTACCCTGAGAGCACAGTGGGGAGGATTTGCCGGGATCCCACCCGGAGCTAGGGTTTTAATGTGCCCATAATCGCATTAGATGAGTCCCGTCAATGGACGATGGAGCATTTCAAAGGGGGTAGCAGTGCCGCCTGCTACCCCACTCCGCCCTGGTAGGAAACACCGCCAGTTTGGTCTGCGGCCGCAAGCGGCTGATTTCCATATCTGAAGACCGTTCCCCTATCCGCCACCCGGGGACGCGCTGGGTTGGGGGTGGTCGCCCCACTGAAAATCCCACACTGGGTTAAGGAAGATCAGCCTGTCCCAGCAGAGATTCCATAAGAAGCGTCCTCAATTTGGACGCATCGACTCCGGGTTGTTTGGAGCTTCTGGCCTGGCTTGCAAGTACAGTATATAGGCTAAACAGAATACTACATGGCCTGGCTTGCAAGTACAGTATATAGGCTAAACAGAATACTACATGGCCTGGCTTGCAAGTACAGTATATAGGCTAAACAGAATACTACATGGCCTGGCTTGCAAGTACAGTATATAGGCTAAACAGAATACTACATGGCCTGGCTTGCAAGTACAGTATATAGGCTAAACAGAATACTACATGGCCTGGCTTGCAAGTACAGTATATAGGCTAAACAGAATACTACATGGCCTGGCTTGCAAGTACAGTATATAGGCTAAACAGAATACTACATGGCCTGGCTTGCAAGTACAGTATATAGGCTAAACAGAATACTACATGGCCTGGCTTGCAAGTACAGTATATAGGCTAAACAGAATACTACATGGCCTGGCTTGCAAGTACAGTATATAGGCTAAACAGAATACTACATGGCCTGGCTTGCAAGTACAGTATATAGGCTAAACAGAATACTACATGGCTTGCTGTGACGTCGTACCAGATTTACACTCGTTAGTGCTTTCGCTCGAAGTTCAATATTTAAAAGTAACTCGTGTAAAGCTGGTACAACACAGCAAGCCATGTAGTATTCTCTATTTCTGGATAATCGTCTCAGTCACTTAAGTTTCAAGAGATTTTTGTTTAAACTACGACTTCAAACCCAATATAAATAAACCAAATAAAAATACAGTGTAACAAACAATCAGGTTTATGATCAAACAAAGGAGTAATAACACATTTCCTTTATGTTTATTTTCAGTCACTGAAGTACATACTCGTACCATACGTCCGGCAGTGTAGTGAACTCAACAATCAACAATCAGGGTAATTATCAGGCCATGAAGTGACAAAATGAGCAAAGAATTTTGCACTGCTCATTGCAGTCATGCACGTCACACGTTGGACATCCCAACTCAGTGAAAAGTCTATAATACTTTATTAAGACCCAGATCATTACCATTATATACTGACTCACACTATAATATAATTAACCCACATCTGAAAGCCAACATCAGTCGGGTAACAAAAGAGACGACATAATAAGAACAGATACAGACAGGGCTAATATCACTCTTCTTTCTATGGGAATCTTCCGTGAGAAAAAAAGATCAAGCAGACATGCCATTAACCTATTAAGCATTGATTTTTTTACCAACCTAGCTGCTTGTCAGACATACGGGAGATGTTTCTTTTCAAGGATGGTTCACCCGATACATTCTTTGCTGCTTCCTGCGCCTCAAACTTTTAATGCAGTGGTACCTCTGTCTAACGTCTTTGAAAATGTAGCCGAAAGTCGTTATATGGAGGGGTTGTAACAAAGTTTGGGTTTGTTACGTCCATGTCCGGGTTCGTCAATGATCCGGAATGACATGGACGTTTTGCTTGATGCCGCCCGCAAAGTGATCATGTTATTCTTTCCTTAAACGGTTATTGTTACCATGCAGGTGACTTAAATTAATAACCCACATGCAGCTTTTTGGCTTGTTTTATCCAGCCCCATAAATACTTTTTGCTTTTTAAATTTGTTATTCAATGTTCTTCAGCATCCTTTGCTGTGTTTAGTTCATGATTTATAACACTTACACTGGTTGTCATGACAAATGTTGCGTTAAAGTTGTCGTACTGTGACAGTTGGTTGTCGCAAGATATGTCGCGGTACAGCGTGTATCTGTTACGTCAGTTTCGTATTTAGGAACTAACATGCACCCTTCACCCAAAGATAACGCACAATGGGAACTCTGACCACTTTTCGTAACTTTCTCTCTGTAAATTAACCATGAGTGGCATAATATAATATGTATTAGGAATTACACCAGGGTAAGGTTTAAGCTCTCACATTGCAAAAAATGTCCAATATATTGAGTTTTCTTCTGCACATGTCACACAGTTATAAGCATGTGCTCGAGTACGGTCCAAATGTCATCTATGTACAGATGTCACGATATTGGAGTTGATGTAAAGTTCTATTTTAAACCATGCCACTGCACTTTCAGCAGGGGAGACCCACTTAAACACAAAACATGTCTCTTTTTGTGAGCAAGAAAATGAAATTTTTTCTCCTCAATTTTCAGTCATAAAGGTCTCAAAGTACATATAACCTGTCAATATGCAGAAATACACTTGATTGTTTGTTCGTTCATGGGCTGAACCTCCCACGGCTTTTACGTGTATGACCGTTTTTACCCCGCCATTTAGGCAGCCATACGCCGCTTTCGGAGGAAGCATGCTGGGTATTTTCGTGTTTCTATAACCCACCGAACTCTGACATGGATTACAGGATCTTTTTCGTGCGCACTTGGTCTTGTGCTTGCCTGTACACACGGGGGTGTTCGGACACCGAGGAGAGTCTGCACACAAAGTTGACTGAGAAATAAATCTCTCGCCGAACGTGGGGACGAACTCACGCTGACAGCGGCCAACTGGTTACAAATCCAGCGCGCTACCGACTGAGCTACATCCCCGCCCTTACACTTGATAAACTGCTATCTTTCCAAAACAAAGAATAGAAATTAGAAAGATTGGTTAATTTACGTAATAAATCTAGAGTGCTTGTGGCTATTTTGTATTTTATTTCATTATGCATGAAGAAAGGGATGTTTATGCCCTCTAAATGCAAATGACATGTGCAAAAAGAATAAGTGAGAGTAATTTGTGGTACTAATCTCCAGGCACCGGTGAGAACAACAAGCATTGAAATGAATAAGTGACTTCAGATCTGTGCACACTCAAAACGCTCATCAGTAGTAAACAAACCAAATTTCAGTAGTTTTTAAAATGTTTTAATAGTAAAAGCTGTAACGACAGTTCAAAGGTCAAAGGTCTCCTTTGCTGGATTTTACGATCTCCAGGTTGTCTTGAGAATAAGTGGACTTCCAGCACTGTTGTGCCGTTTTCTTCTTCTTTTGTGACAGAGCTGGTGGTGTCTCCTCTTCACTATCTGAATATCGCACTCTTTTTTTCTTTTCCATGTTTCACTTCAATCACAAGTTGCCACGCAGACGCTGGACAAACTAAGTCTAAGAACAAAGACTCAATGCGGAGAACACGCGCGCTTCCGGTAAATCGGAAAATGTCTTTTCAGCGCAACGGCCAACTAATTGGTCAAAACAAAAAAAAGTTTTTTGTTTTTTTGGGCGTAAAATATCGGAATTTCCGAATTTTAATTAAAAATCCGTAGCACCGTATTCTGCATATAAAAATCGGAGAAATTACGGAGAAACCGTAGATGTGCACAGGTCTGTGACTTTCATAATCAAACATTAAACATTCCATAAATTTAAACAACTTGTTGTTTTTCTCCTAATTCTTTCATATATATATATATATATATAAAACTTATCATGTTTTCAAGCCTTAAAGTTTGCATTCATAATCAGTTGCCAAATGACATGAACCGTTTAAAAAACCTTTTGACTAAAGTAGACACCTGTGTTGGCTATCAAACAAATCGTACACCATTTTCATAAAAGAAAAAAAGGTTTCATTACAGCATGATTGCATTTTTTAAACTTTAAAGTAAGACATTAGACAGGTTTAACTGTTACTCAAAAGAACGTGCTTCATCCATTTCAACGGTAAGGCTGCCACTTCTGGTTTGAAGGAACCTTTCTTGCAGATCATTTTAATCCCTGGGTACAAGATTACTGGAGAAAGAAAAACAACTCTCACTGATTCAGCCATAGCTCATTGTCTTTTCAAGGTCTTGAAGACGCATTCAGTTCACTTCCTTGTGTCAGCTATTACCTCATTTGTACTTACTAAGTGCATAACTATAGAGAATTCTCACAATTTCTGCCTAGGAGAGTTCATCAGGAATTAATTATATAAAAAATATACATTAATTGGTCCTTACACGAGGAGTCAGAACAAAGTAC
>NC_090261.1:69305035-69370035 GCF_037325665.1 Littorina saxatilis
GTTATAACATTATTTATAATACTTTCTGTTAAAAAATAACTTTTAAAAAAGCAGTGGAAAAGAAAACACACACACACAAAAACGTAAAAAAACACAAATTATCCCCCTAAAACAAATTGCGTGACAAACTTATAAATAGCACGACTGAACTGGGCATCCATTTTTTAATTAGTACACAAAATGTGGTGGTGATTGGACTTAATTCAAGCTTGCTAGACAGATTTCTTTACAGTTACTGTTTTTTGGGAAGTTTCTTGGTGGCAAGCTTGGGCAGGCAGGACGTTAACGCCGTGGCAATGCTAGTCACAATAGTGTTAAAGGGGGTTCCACTGTACCCTGAAAGTTCACCACAACTTCCCCTGATTGATATCGGCACATGGTCAACCAAGAAAGGAATCAACTGGGGGAAACAGAATGACTGCAAACTGTCTACCAACCTGAGCTCCGGCCTCGTCCTTTCCGTAATCGTCACTGCACACCAGCGGCATCTTCTCCTTCATCCATGACTCTGCTTCGTTAGCGTCTGCGTAGTACTGTAAAAAAAAAACCACAATAGGATAATATTACTCAACTGAAGGTAAGGTAAGATTTCATATAGTCCTGTGAGGTTACCCTCATGGAAATTCAGGCTGCTTTCTCCCTGTGGAAAGCCAGCTGCCATACAGTATACGGTGCTCATTATTTTTTCACTTTTTCCTGCATGATTGTATTCATTTGTAAAACAGGCAAACATAAACACAAAGGGAAAAAAAGTTAAAACAAGATGAAAAATACTTTAAGGAGTAAATATCATCAATGTCAAATTCTACATTATCTGTCCTTTTAGGCGTAGCTTCTGCTCATGCACAAAGGCATGCATACACTGTTACAGCCTTTTGGCATGCATACACTGTTACAGCCTTTTGGCATGCATACACTGTTACACCCTTTTGGCATGTGTTTCACTGTTACACCCTTTTGGCATGCATACACTGTTACACCCTTTTGGCATGTGTTTCACTGTTACACCCTTTTGGCATGTGTTTCACTGCTTCAAACAAGCGTTGATTTCGAACAGACATTTCAAAACATTTAGCTTCAACAACCAAAGTAAAAGGTTCATCTTTTTATGGCTATCAATTGTCTGTTCTGCATTTTGCTCGCCTTCTTCAAATAGTGATGTTCTAGTAAATGTTTTGTTTTTGTCAATAGTTAAAACGTTTGTTTTAGATGCATCAGTTTTAATCTAAATTAGAACAACGTCTGTCAGTTACAAATCAAACCATAAATTAATTTATCTGGCTTCAATTCTCGATGAAAAAAAATCAAAACCCCTCTAATTAACGTTCAACCCAGCGCGTAGACAAACCTGTTGAGCTTCAATGGAGTCTTCCAGCTTTGTTCGTCTGACGACGGCGCCGTCCTGCAGCTGCTTCCACTTGTCCATCAGGTTCTTGATGCGCGACCCGATCTCCGAGCGCGCCTCGTGACCCCTGTTCACCAAGTCCTGACCTTTGCCGCATATCCCCTCACAGCGCGGCCACCGACCCTGCATCTCTGCTTCCAGAGCCTGCAACAATGATGAAATGAAAAGGAATCAAATACTGGCTAGCAACACAAATTCACAGAGGATTTCATTTCTGCCCCTGTGTTTGCAGGTTGAAGAGCTTTTGAAGGCTTACAAAAAGACTTGGTATGGATATGACTAGAATGGAAGTATATTTTTAATGCGCACAAATAACATTGGTAACCTGGAAGATCACTTTGACAGATCTATCCCTGTTTCAGTAGATCCCCATCGCAAGTAGAGGACTCAAGAATCAGGCTAGTCTTTTGGTTCTTTAATTGAAGAATACACCACCGTAGCATCTGCATTGTCCCTTTCCGGAGAATACAGAATAATTGCTGCTTATTTCTTAGAAAAATTAACCAACCATAGCTACCATCAAACCTGATGAACATCATACATTATTTCAAGAGACAACTCAATTCAAGTCTCAGCTAACAAAAAATAACACCACAGTCCAAGAGAGACAACTCACCTCATGCTTCTTGAGCAGAACTTGAGCAGCATTGAGGTCCTTGCCAAGGTTTGGTGAGCGCACGGCCTCGATCCTCTCGGCGACCCAGCGGTCCTCCTCCTCCGTGTCCTGCAGGAACTGGTAGTACTGCTCTGCCGTCTGCAGACCCTGCTTCCGCTTGTCGCTCTGAGCTTGCACCCTGAAAAATACATTACCAGCAATAATGAACTGTCATCAAAAGTGGCTCTTAGATTGTACTCTGAAAAATCATTAACATTATAAATGAACCAAAATGAAAAATGGCTCTTATTGTCTACAGACCCTGTTAGCTCTTGTCATTTCAGTTTGCACTCTGAAAAAAGCATCAACATTGATCAAAGAAAAGACACAAGAAATGCAGAATGTTGATGTACACTATCACGAAAAGCATGTACACAGCCTCTCTTAAATGAGCCATAAACCTCCCACTCTTCTCATTGCAATAATTACTACTCACCATTAAGCCATACCAAGCAATCATAATGGCCTAATTTTCTTCTACTCACTTATTGAGCTCATCATTCAAAGCCTCGAGGCGTTTGTCCAGTGAGGCGTTGCCGTGAGGGAGGCTCTGTTCAGGACTCTGGGACTTTCTGTTGAGTTTGCGCACACGTCGCGTGAGGGCCTGGAGCTGGGCCTCCTGTAGGCTGTGCTGCTCCAACATGTCTTGTGTAGCCTGCAGGTGCTTGCCGTAGTCTTCTCCTACAACCTTGCTCTGCACATACACAGATATGTCAAGTCAATGCAGTGTTACTTCAAGTAATGAAGGCTAGGAGGTGTTTGCTGCAGTCTTCCACAACAACTTTTCTCTTCACAAACAGATATGTCATGTCAATACAGTGTTACTTTAGTGGGTAATGAGACAAAAAGCGGTACATTTCGGTAACTCCTTGACATATTCCCTTCAAACTTTCGGTGATTTGTGCTAACACATGTTGTAAAATACATACATAATCTTAAATCATTTGAGACGGATGTCGCATACAGGCTTCTAAATAGTCTCTCCATGTGGTTTTGTGTTCTATTGCGTGGGCAATGACGCTGTTTCTGGTGAAGCGTAATGAAGTATATATGACGTAAAGGAGTGACGTGAGTGGTGGAGAGAGGAGAAAGGATTCGGTATGGAGACTCTGCGAAGAGTGAGCAGATCGTGGTTGTGAAGACAACGTTTGGTGAACAACCAGGAATGCAATGAACGTTAGGCTGTGCGTGTCACGGCGAACGTTAAGCTAGGATTGGAGATAAACTTCCTGTTGTCGTTGTAGGACAATACATTTGGTTACTGTAGATGACAGCGGATTTGAGATGAATGAAGGACAGTGACCGTAACGGTCAGGATGTGTGTCGCGAATGTCTAGATTCCTTTAAAGAAGAACTAATGAGGCGGACTGATCAGTAATAAGAGTGAACGAGTTTGATCAACAAGATCCGCGACAACGGCAATGACTAACATCAGCGCAACCTTACCTGAACTTCCTTGAGTTCCTCCTGGATTGACTCGATCTCGCGGAACATGGCCATCTGACTGTTGAAGCCGGACAGCGTGGCCTTGCGCCCCTCCAGCTTGTCCAGCAGCTCCTTCCATCGCTTCATTATGTCCTGGTCCCTAAAACACAGTCATTCACAATTGTACACAAAAAATGGATTTTTTGTTTTTCAAGAATGTTCCAAAGGAAAGGAGATAACTCATGTCAAAATTATTTTTCAGAAGAAAAAAAGTGTTTTGATGGTAATACTTTTACATTGTCTCCCAGCCTTTTAATCCAAATGTATGAGCACACACTTTCATCTATTCCTATCCTTATTGGAATACGATTCTAGAAGTTTCTGAGAGAGGGGAGATCAGAAACACCTGGGCAAAGCCGGTTCCTGACTGCTAGTTGTAAACAAAACCATTTTTCTTCTTTTTCAATTGGGTTGCACGATTCTGTTGCTGCACGCGCACGCTATCCCCAAGAATAGCATCCCCTATTTCCTTGAAGTAATTCCTCAGGGACAATAAGATATACCAAATACCAAAACAAATTGAGTTTTCAGATTCTTTGGGTGAAGTTGGAGATCACATAAAGACAGCAAAGATAATACGATTTCATGAGATATGCATGGTAACATTACTTCATACGAATGGAAACAATATGCTGGATTTCTTTTTAGCAAAATTCCTTTACAGGACCCAGGATTCTTCAGCAAGAAATGACAAGTGCAGGGCATCTCCCAATCCATTTTTAACATTCACATCTAAGTATAAAAAACATTAAAGAGATTCTCTTTCTCAAAGTGTACATATGTAGCATATATTTTTATCACGAGAAGAAAAGAGAAAGTAAAATTATACACCTCTTAACACTTTGTACCCCGGCTATGTTGACCAAGTGTTTTTTTAGCCGAGACCAGCTGTGCTGCAGCAGGTCACTCAGAATTGTAGTAACTGTGTAGAAACTGTGTATCAACACGCTGGAATGCAGGCGTTAGATCGACGTTACAGTAAGCGACTGAAGCTAACAGTCTGGTCAGATAGAGCCATATGAGTGGGTACGGATATATCCGTACCTGGTCAGATAGCATCCTGAACTCAGGTCAAAATGAGTTCGGCTCATTCTCTCCCTGACAGGATGCCTTGAGTTTCCTTGTCAGGCAAGGAAACCTTTTTTTTTTTTTTTTACATATTTAGAGCTTTTTGTAATGTATTATGGGTATAAGCAGATTCGCGATCGTCGATAATGATTTTTCATGGTGTTGTGTAATTTATAAATTACAAAGGAATTGATTTGTAAGACAGTTTCAAGGGAGCTATTTTTTCGCGGCTGTATTTACTGTACAAACAACTCTAAATATGGCAAAAGTGTCACGTGATAATCAACGGTTTGGTTTCGGCGTTCGCTGAAGCAGACGATTTTTTCTGTAGTGATGCAACCATATATTACGGTCTCCTTCCGGCAGCAGTCCCAAAATTTTGACTTGTTTTGACCTTAGAACGATGTCTTTATCCTAACTGTGAAGAAGAGAACGGAGATCACTGTCGAAGTCGGCCAATCTGCAATCATTTTTGTCTCGCAAACATTGATCTCAAATTTAGATCAGTGCTCGCGAAAAACATTATGGGAGATAACTCTGTATTCCTAGTTTTGATAGATTCGCGTGGGACTGTCGCGTCCGGTCAGGGAGAGAATGAGCCGAACTCATTTTGACCTGAGTTCAGGATGGTCAGATAGAGCCATATGAGTGGGTACGGATATATCCGTACCTGGGAGACAATGAGTTAAGACTGTCCTTTAATTGAGCTCGAAGTCAACTTGGCAAAGAATTCCTGAAATCTTTTTACCGAAAATTCAGTGCCAAAGCTTCGTGCAGCCAGCTTCATGAAGTCGACTTTTGTCCAATTAATGTAATGCTTTATGTTTACAGTAGAGAGAAAAAATCTTACTTTTGTTTGACTTTCTCCTTGGCACGGTAGTTCCCCTGCACAAGCTCTTTGGCCAGCTGGTTCAGGGCTCGGAATCTGTCTTTCTGTAACAGATAAGCAAAAGCATGGATGAAATTGCAGATGAGTTAACTAGATGATTTCATTCCCATTCAGAAACTGGCATGGACATAAACACAACACACAGAGATATGTAAATTCAAAAGGTCAGACCTACATCTATGCACAGTCCACCCTTCAAGTTATCATAAGCCTGCACACTGCTCTCCATGGGAAAGGTGCATGTGCACAGGTAGACAGACAGACAGACAGACAGAAAGACAGAAAGACCGACAGACAGACAGACAGACAGAAAGACCGACAGACAGACAGACAGACAGACAGACAGACAGACAGACAGAAAGACAGAAAGACCGACAGACAGACAGACAGACAGAAAGACAGAAAGACAGACAGACAGAAAGACAGACAGACAGACAGACAGACAGAAAGACCGACAGACAGACAGACAGACAGACAGAAAGACCGACAGACAGACAGACAGACAGACAGAAAGACAGACAGACAGAAAGACAGACAGATAAACACACACAAACACACTCACGCCTACCTACCCACCCACTCACACACCCCCCACACACACAGACAGATAGACAGACAGACACACACACACTCACTCACACACAAACACACACTCCCCCTCCCCACACTCACAGACACACAGACACACAAGACACACAGAAACACAGACACACACACACACACACACACACACACACACACACACACACACACACACACACAGAAGGAAGGGCGGAGGGACAGAAAACTTACTCTGGCCAGAATCTCAGCGCTGATGGCTTCGTGTTTCTTGACGGCAGCCTCGGTCTGTGCCGCATTGTCGCACACGATCTTTTCGTCCAGAATCTGCTCCATGTCGTTCAGCCAGGACTCACGGATTGCAGCCTAGAATGTGCAGAAAATAAGTAGATACATGTAGTATTGTCAAGTGTCAGACACTCCCAATTACTACAGTGGAACACCACTGCTAATAAAGATGAAACAATAGGAATTACACAAACTATGCTATGCAACTACGATAACATGAGACCACCCTAATTTCATGCAGAATGTAATTTTAGCTCAGCTGTATTAATAACTAGCAATTATTATTCAGTTACTATGTTATCCTACCTTATCCTCCTCTCTCTCAATGGTTATCCCGCATTGAACAAAGCCTCATACTCAAATAACCAAACAAACGAAAAACAGCTCTCATCTCAAGTGACTAGCAGCTTTATTTCTTTCAATATGCGTAATCATTTCAACAAAGGAAATCTGAGCTGTAGAGAGATTTCATATTTTGAGCTACTACTATAAAAAAAAATAAAAAATAAAAAAAAAAGGTTTTAATCTGCTTCAACGAGAAAGTATCTTGTGTGTGTCTTACCTTTCTTGCAAATCTTCTTGCTAACTGTTCAAGCCTCTCTTGCCTGGAAACAAAATAAATCAGGAAAATGTCATCCACAAATACAACATGGCATTATTTTCATTTCCCCCTTACATTGCCTGATTGTGGTAAAGGGTAATATGGACAGACAATCCACATAAAGCTAATCCTGCAAAATTCAAAAATCTTCTTGGTACTTTAGTCCACTCACAAGGACTGCTTACCATGCCAAAGAACACCCATTCAGCAGAAAAAGGGCCAGTAAATAGCATACACTCTGTGTCCATAATCAAAAACCCAGAATGGTGGGTTATAATGTAACGCATAATTATTGACAAATCAAAATGTTACATTTACAGTTCGACCCAGTGGTATACAGACAGACAAACACTTTAGATATAGATCATGAACTTATCTCAAAATTGTTGATGAAACTCGCCAGGAACATACACAGGGTGTACATATTCAACAAAAAGAAACTTACCACCAGTTGTTGTTTTTTCTACAACATATACATGTCAGGTCAAAACTTGCTGAAGTGACAATCTGGCAATCAACGTAGAAAAAGACAAAGCCACTAATTTCTGACGTACCTGATGAGCTCATCTTTCAGTGCGACCTCTCTGCCGTGTTCAGACTTCTCCAGGTTGAGCCAGGCGGTCTCGATGTCATGGATCAGCTTGCCCTCAGGAGGCGTGTACATCTTCTGCCCGTTGGCCTTCAGTCGCGCCTGGATGTTGAAGTACTGAGCCTCTATGTTGCCACGCTCACGATACCTGCAAACACACAAAAGATGAACGTGTCAGCTTTGAACATCAACACGCGTACCTTTTAGCTTCGACCAAATAATGAGATACAGTGGGAACCCCCCTTTTGAGACCCCCCCCTGATAGAAGACTTCCTCCCTTTTAAGACCTTGCTTGTTCAGATTGTCTGTTGATGACCTGTGTAGATGTACCTCCCTTTTAAGACTCCTTTTTTAAGACGTGATTTTCTCAGACTTTTAGAGGTCTTTATCGATGTATAAGTACAAGAGTATTTACATGATGAAGTGACACGCACATATGAAATGGCAAAATGTACTAAGAAGGTGTTGGACTATTTTATAACATACTGAAAAACACATGAGCTTTGCCCATGAACATGCTTTTTGATGCTCTGTGAAGGGGAGGCTGCAATTTACTGAGTTGCCTCCCTTGCATCATCCTGTTGTAACCTTTGTGCGCAATGTGTCAAGTACAGTATGTGTTGTTGGGAAAACAAATAAAACACTCTGAATTTCATGAAAGACATTTAATATAGCAAATGATTTTACTCCTGGCTTAAAAAATCTTGCAATTTACTTAAATTCAAATTCAGTGTTGGGATGTGAACTGGTGGTTATAAGTATCACATAAAATTAGCAGCCTGAGAAACAAACAAACATAACCTCTTTCTTTTCTCACTACATCACACCACACCCTCCTGCCCCCCCCCCCCCCCCCCCCCATCAATATCTCTCTGTCACTCACTCACTCACTCACACACACTCGCTCTCCCCTTCCCTCCCCTCCCCTCCCCCTCTCTCTCTCTCAGTCAAAGAACCAGCACTCACTTTGGTGGTTTCTCCACAGTCATGTACTCTTTGAAGTGGAGCAGTTCTTTCTGGATGCCCTCCAGCGAGTTGGGGAACTCGCGGTCGTTGAGCGTGGAGATCTTCCTGTTGATCCACTCCAGCAGGGCCGTCGTCAGGCCCTCGTAGTCGTCCTGCATCTTCTCTATGTCCTTGATCATCGCCACGATCTGCACACAACAAGAAACAGTAAGTCAACCTGCATTTTCTCTATGTCCTTGATCATCCCCACGATCTGCACAGGAAAGAAAAGTCTTTGTTTTCATCATGTTTTGCTTGTGGGGAAGTACAGTGCTAACGGAGTGCATCTTCTCCATGTCCTTGATCATCCCCACGATCTGCGCAGGAGAGGAAAGTCTTGGTTTAGAGCATGTTTTGTTTGTGGCCCAGTGGAGAATCAGCCAGCCTCCCATGCGGAAGGTCGTGGGTTGGAATCTCGGCGTGCCTGGTGGGTTAAGGGTGGAGATTTTTTTCAATCTCCCAGCCGGGTCAACGTATTGTGCAGACCTTTTAGTGCCTTATTCCCCTTTGTGTTTACACGCAAGCATAAGACCAAGTGTGCATGTTAGAGTTTGGAGGTTTATAGAAAAAGAGAACAAAGCATGAAAAGGTAAACAAGTATGAAGCATGAAAAACAACATCCCTTGGGGTCATCGTCAGGGGGGGTCATCATCAGGGGGGTCATCGTCAGGGGGGGTCATCGTCAGGGGGGTGATCGTCAGGGGGGGTGATCGTCAGGGGGGGTCATCGTCAGGGGGGGTCATCGTCAGGGGGGGTCATCGTCAGGGGGGGTGATCGTCAGGGGGGGTGATCGTCAGGGGGGGTGATCGTCAGGGGGGAGGGGGGGTGAGAGTCAGGGGGGAGGGGGGGTGAGAGTCAGGGGGGGGGTCTACCAAATCCTCTTGTCTAGACATTTCTCTTCTTCCATCCATTAAAATCCTCACAGACTGAATACAGTCATTCATGACATATTACATTGCATCAACCTACACGCCCCCTACTCCCCACCACGCTCTCCCCCCACTCACACCACCCCCGAAAAAATAATAATACTGGGGATGCCTGGGGAAGGGGGTACCCCCCCTCTCTCAGTGTGCATCATGTTTGTGAGAAGGGGTCAGGGGGCAAAACACGGATGGCAAGTTAATCCTTCAAGCAAAGTGTGATAGCATAGCGATAGCATTCTCCAGTATACTGTTTCACGCAGGGTCAACCACACCCTAGACTGTGCACCCTCTTCAGATAATGGGCACAGAGCATGATTTGTATGCCTCTAGACAGTATCTGACCCCCACCCATATCTCATTTACCTGTCAAACCCCGGCAACCCCACCTTCCCTGATCATGACCACCTGTGCGGTCAATTCAACCTGATATATTTTTTTTTATATCTCTATCTCTCTGTCTCGGTCTCAAGCCCTGTCCCATTTCCCTTGATACAATCACGTATCCCCCCCCCCCCCCCCCCACCCACCCCGCCCAGCATTGTGTAGTGTTATCAGGGTATGTAGACTCTGTATGAGCGCCATAAAAGCTGTCATATGAGATTGAAAGAAAGCTTGATAGAGCACTTCACCTGCTCAAAGCAGTAGGTTAGCCTGACTTAACTGTAATACAGACCAGAGGGACATATCATCCATTATTCTTAAGAAGCTCTCTCTCTTTGCCCCGCCCACCCCACTCCCTCCTTGACCCCACCCCCTCCCCTGTCACAACCATCACCTACTCTCCAACACTAATGTATCCCTCTCTCTGTGTGGCTTGATCAGGGTAAGCATAACGAGCTATAGCCTACCACACATAAAAGACTGCTACACACGCAAGAAAAGGAGGTTAGAATGCGTGTACATATGGGCAGTTTGATTTCTCTGGCCAGAAATGATAATTGAACCTCTCTCTCTTCACCCCGCCCACTGACTCCCTCCTCGACCTCACCCCCTCCCCTGCCACAACCATCTCCTACTCTCCAACACTAATGTATCCCCCTCATTGTGTGGCTTTATCAGGGTAAGTATAACGAGCTTCACATAAAAGACTGCTACACACACAAGAAAAGGAGGTGACAACCAGGCGCTTGACATGGTCAACACTGCTCAAGGTAGGCTAAACACGGAACCACTGAATCGCTTTGTTGACGCATGCTTATGGTTTAAAAGATACCTTCCTTTGCCATGTAGGCTATCTTGAAAATAACCATAGATCTGAACATGCTATACCTAGTATATATAGCATCCTGCGCAGAATCAGTGGGGTTTGTGTGTGTTTGTATGTGTGTGTGTGTGTGTGTGTGTGTGTGTGTGTGTGTGTGTGTGTGTGTGTGTGTGTGTGTGTGTGTGTGTGTGTGTGCGTGTGCGTGCGTGTGGGGGCGCGCTGAATTCGTTACGTAACTTTGACACCTGCGTCAGTTTGCCAAATCAATTCAAGCAAAAAATCATAGTCTGCTCAGGAAGCAACCAGACTATTGATTTTCAAGCGTGTGTAAGACTGGACGGCTGCTCTTATTCCACGTAAATGCCAGGACACATCTGTAAAGTGGTTTACATGACCGTCTATAGGACGAGGAAGGGGGGGGGTAGCTTTAAACAAGTGTCCACTCCAGTAGGACCACTGGCGGTCACTTGATGGTCATCATACGCAGGGATCGGAAGGGTGTCAAGTCTTTGTGAGAGGGTACGGTCAGCTTTTCTTCTCCTGGGCCGCGGTTATCTGCTGGAATCTGACAAGCCATGTTGACGTCTTTGTCATGTCACTCAGGGACTGGAGAGGGGAGGTAACAGGTGAACGACAGGGGTGTGGTTCTATTCGAAGTGTGTGGTGGGGAGGGGGATGTGTTGGGGGGGGGGGGAGTGTATGATGTAACTGAGGTGGAGGGGTGTGTGTGTGTGTGTGTGTGTGTGTGTGTGTGTATGTGTGTGTGTGTGCGTGCGTGAGGGAAAGAGGGAAGGGTTCGATCAAATTTGACGAACATTTTGACCGCTGGCATTACTGCAATGCAATGGAGTCTTTCGTCACCAGCGCTTTTACTCTCTTTATATAAAGCTATCTTACGTTCTTCTGGGCTGCTCTACACCATTCTAAACCCCCCTCTGCCCGCAAACAGTATGTCAAGCCAAGGAAGGCAACAACCACTAAAACCTATATCAACTTTGGCAAGGGGAAAAAAAAACAGAATTTCTTCAAAAGGACCGACCCCGAGGCAGTTACGGCCAGTATTAAGGGTGACAGTGTCCTATCTAAGAAATGTAGTGTAGGGCACAAACCGCACATCTAGTCCTTAATAGGTAATCCCTGTAGGACATTAAGCACCACCTTTGTTAGGAGCAAAGCTGTGTACGCACGCAAACATCGTCATATTTCTTGGCTAACAGACATCGCCGCCCCCCCCCCCTCCTCCTCCCCCCCCCCACACACACTCCCCTATTACAGTTTTTTTTTTAACTTTGCAACTGTCGAAGACACACTTGAAAGCTTCACCGCGATGAACCAGTGTTGTTATCAATCACTACTTCCTAATTAGACTGTCACATACACACTATCCTTTCATTCTATATTATGATGAAACAAATAGCGTGGGAACAGATTATTCACATGTGAAGATCGTCGCTTGACTGAATGACTACCCTTGCCCTAAAGTATAACTTCCCTTTGAACTTCCCTGTAGTCGTAAAAATACTTGAACGTTTCGCGGCGATGTGCTCCGTACTTGTTATGAAAGTCATTCATTCATTCACTCATTTCTTTGTGATGTTTCCCACAAATAATTTCATTATGTATCATGCCGTGTATGAATATATTAGGCCAAACAAAAATATATGTTGGTTTGGGATGACCCAAAAAATAGGGTCGGTAGGTCGGCTTTTTAAACAAAAAAAATTTAAATTCTAAGTCTCGGTATAGTTCGCAAAATGTGCCAGAGTTTTTTTTTTGTTTTTTTTTTTTTTTTTTTTTTTTTTGGGGGGGGGGGGGGGGTTAGAAATGAATTGATTTCAGGGTCGGCAGAAAAAAAATAGGGTCGGTCGGGTTACCCTAAACCAACATATATTTTTGTTTGGCCTTATTCACGATCACAGATCTTAGCCGGGATGACCCCCCCCCCCTCTCTCTCTTTTTTTTTGTTTGTTTGTTTATTTGTTGCTTAACGTCCAGCCGACTACGCAGAGCCATATCAGGACGAGGAAGGGGGGGATGAAGGGGGCCACTTGTCAAGCGATTCCTGTTTACAAATGCACTAACCCATTACTTGTGTCCCAGCAGGCTTTAGTAAAACTAAATTAATACCTACTGGAAGATTACCAGTTTCCAGTATGTTAAAATAGGCTTAACCTATCTACTGCTGGACTTACATCAGAACACTAACAGATTAAACTATACATGAATCGCGAGACAAGCGGCAAGAGAAGAGATTTTTGGAAAAAATACAGGTGAATGAGCAAGAAGGCAGAAAAAAGAAAAGAATTCATGAAGAAAAAGAGAGCATGACAGGAAAGAGGAACCAAAAATCTACCTAACAGCAAACTAGAAAGCTCCTGCGGTTCCAAAAACAGGAGGGGCCTTTAATTTCATAACCGCAGTGCCCCACTGCGGGACCCTCTCTCTCTCCCAATCTACAGCACTCCGTTGAACTTTGCTGTCAGTCGTAAGCTTACACAATCATTTCACCGCAATGTGGCGATCTTGTTATTATCATTCATTCATATCACTATATCACTATATCACTATGATGCTTTTCATTATGCTTTCACTCTGTATCATGCAATGTATTAACAAATTATTCACGGGTAAAGATCGTCTGATTGACCGAATGACTATAACTGCGACTTCCCTTTGAACTTCCCTGCCGTGGTAAGCATACGCGGATATTTCACAGCAATGCATCTATCTTTATGTATGGCTAAATATTTAGTATATGTACCGATTATTCACAGGTAGATGTCATCTACCGAAATGACCCAACCCGACCTATAACTTCCCGTTAAACTGCCCTCATGTCGTAAGCATACGTGAATATTTCGCCGATATGCTCCAATCTCTTGTTATTATTCATTCCTCGATCTGTCATGAGAACGCTATCCTTATGATTAAATCTATAATGTAAGCACATATTATTCCCGAATACAGATCGTCTGCTTGACTGAATGACCTTCCCTTTCAACTTCTCTGTATTCGGAAGTATACACACACGGAGATTTCACCGCCATTCATCAATCTTGTCATCATTCATTCAGTCGCTTCTCACAGTCATTTATTACCAAAACACGACATCCTTTCAACCTGCGCCATTCGCGTGGCCCTTCTTCCCGGTTTACCACACATTTAGTATGTTTTCAACTGCAGTTTTGCATCATTCCTCACGGGCAATTTTGGCCCAGTTTAAACATTAACAGGTACCTTCCAGCTAATGAATGTTTTACATCAGTCACGATTCGTGCGTTTTGGTGTTAAATCAAAAACACTTTATTGAGATAATACCAGTGCGCGCGCGACCCGCGTACTCGAGGAGGGCAAATGCGCGGATACAGGCCGACCAGAAACAACGCCATATTAGACTTGTTTTGCTGAGGAATTATCCGTCGTTTCCGTCAATGGAAATAATAAAATCTCTTCAAAGTTACCCAGTCCCCACACGAAGCAGTCAGGCTGGTAGTTATATTCTCTAAGTGAAAGGTGCTTGCGACGTATAAAAATATACAGTTTACATGTGGACGAAGTTATTTGTCAGCTGAATTCCTCCCCACCAAAGTGTTTTCTGGGTTTCCTGTGACGTCACATACTGAGAGAAGAGTCAGCATTTTGCGACTCAATATTTCGGTCTGACGACGAACTACACAGGGGGCTGGCAATACCTGGGGATTGCCGTTTTCTGCAGTCGTGATATATAACTCATCTTCTCCTGAAAATAACACTGCAACAATTTCTAAATAAAGCCTTCAAAGTAGGCACATTGGCCTTGGCCGAACAGTGCTACTGCACATTATTCTAACATCATAAGCTATAAGACGTAAGCCTAGGTTTCGTACACCGCATCTCCTATATCTCTCCCGGCCGTGAATGTCCTGCCATACGTCTTATGACGTAATAATAGCAGGCGCGCGACACCGTCATAGTCATAAATCACCACAGTGAACACGCGGAGCGGACAAGGAGCATGCATTAAATCTTAACTCTTATGAATCATGCGTCTGGGGCAAAGTGAAGATTTGTGAGCAGAAACTGTAGCGTGAAATGTGAACAAAACGCAGTACTTAAAGACCATTTGATAACTGATATTTGCTGAGTTTAATTCTCAGGATAAATGACAAATAACTGCATTAATTCTTAACTCTTCTGAATCATGCGTGTGGGTAAAGGGAAGATTTTGTGAGTAGAAACTGAAGCGTGATCTGCGAACAAAACACAGGACTTTTAGACCATGCTCACACTAGTAACTGATGTCTGCTGAGTTTTAATTCTCAGGATAATGACTGATATCTGCTGAGCGTTAATCACGAAGGACACACAAAGACACGGACATCAACGCTTCGTGGCGATATCTTTTCAGTCGGCAGTTTGTTTTCTTCACC
Source organism: Littorina saxatilis (assembly GCF_037325665.1). NCBI lineage: Eukaryota > Metazoa > Mollusca > Gastropoda > Littorinimorpha > Littorinidae > Littorina > Littorina saxatilis. Next base: position 69,320,118 of record NC_090261.1, read on the forward strand.
AGTTAATATATGTCTGTCTGTTAGTCTGTTTGTCTCTGTCTGCCTGTCTGTCTCCCCCCCCCCCCCCTCTGTCTCTCTCTCTCTGTCTCTCTCTCTCTCTCTCTCTCTCTCTCTCTCTCTCTCTCTCTCATACAATGGTGACTGTGTGCAAGATAGTATACTTGTAGTTTCAAGCGACATTATCGTCTCACGATAATTCCATGCATTTGTATCACTATGAACGTGATGTGCCTTTGTAACTGAACGACTTAAACGTAGATACGAGCGTGTCAACACCCTCACTCTCTCTGATTTACATATATCTTGTTGTCTGTGCGCAAAATAGTGTCAGTTGTGGTAGCTGGTAATATTATTCTGATATTTTTATCCCTATAAACATCTTGAACCGTCATCACTGCAAGAATATGACTACTTTTGACGCATACTCCCCCCCCCCCCCCCCCCCCCCCCCCCCCCCCCCGGCCCCCCCTCTCTTTCTCATGCCCATTAGACATATTGGTGTCTGTGTTGAATTAGCTAGTAAAACTAATTTCCCATAATAATGCCACGCACTTTCATCGCTATCAACATCTTGAATCGTAATAGCTGTACAAGATGCAGGCATACACAATCTCTCTGTCTTTCTGTCTCTGTCTCTCTCTCGGGCTGGATGTAAAAAAGCACCTGTTTGCTTATGCCATTTACCCTCGTTAATACAGAATTTGTCTGGTCTCGTCTTCTCTCTCTCTCTCTCTCTCTCTCTCTCTCTCTCTCTTTCTCTCTCTCTGTCTCTCTCTCTGTAAAACACGCATGAGTGCCCTCAAGGCAAGCTTGTCAGTTATTACACGGATACACGCCACACGGATACGTAAGTTTAGCCAACTACGGAGTCGAGTTTGTTACATACCATAATCCTGGCAACCCCCTTTTACCAGTGTTGCCCGTTTTTGGTGTTAAAACGTCTGTTGGGGGGGGGGGGGGGGGGGAGGGCTAGGGACTTTGGCAAATGGTTTAGTTGAGAAGGATGGGTGGGGGGAAAGTGGATGGGAATTAAAATGCAGCGAATGTTCAGTGAATCATAAGTGCGTGGGGGTGGGTAATATGTAGAGCGGAGAGGGGGGGGGGGGGTGGGCGAGTGTAAATGCGGTGAATGTTTAGTGATTCACAAGAGCGTGTAATGAGGTCGTCTCAACACGGGTCGTCTGTCTTGCCCTTGCCGCCAAGGTGCTAATTTAAAACTCTTAAGGGTACTGTCACCTATCCCCCTTGCATGAAATAAAACTCGTACCCGGGAGCAATTTCTATACGTGCGTGCAAGTTATATTTGTGTGTGTGTGTCTGTCTGTGGGTGGGGGCTGTCTCTCTCTCTCTCTCTCTCTTTCTTTCTCTCTCTTTCTCGTTCACTCTTCGCCCTATACCTACCCTCCCCTCCCTGCTGTGTTCAGGGTTCTCCAGAGATGCAAAACTAGCGACATTTGTTTGAACAGACAGAGACAGAGAGACACAGCGCGCGCGCGCGAGAGAGAGAGAGAGAGAGAGAGAGAGAGAGAGAGAGAGAGAGAGAGAGAGAGAGAGAGAGAGAGAGAGAGAGAGAGAGAGAGTGAACGAGAGAGTGAACGAGAGAGAGAGAGAAAGAGTGAGAGGCAATTCAACTCAATCCGTGAATACCTGCCAACAAACTCGGACCGACTTTGGAAACAAGCTGGAAACACAATGGCATCAGAACTCTGGGCTCAGAAAGCACAACACCAGCAGCTTTCAAAAGCTATGTAGACAAGCGGGGTAACATTACCCTTAAAAACCATTCTCTTGTCGACCTGACGCGTCACGTGACACTGAAATACAACGGCCGTAGCCGGTGTCACGATTTCATCTTTCGCCTGTGTACATATTTCCCCCTCGATATATATACTCAAGACTGAAATGTTGTTTCCTGGTAAAATTAAGAAGTGAAATTATTTATGGACGAAAAGCATGTCAGTTTCTTGCACGTGAAGAAAATTGGTGGTGAAATGTAATAGATTTCACCCCCAAAATCGATTTATTCCAAAACGTGTACCGAGTGGTTACGTCCCTTGAGTAAGAAGGGAAACATTTTAGGATGAATCAAATTTTAAGTTAAATACAAAAAATTGGTTGGACAAATTTGGCCCCATGAATGTAAGGTACACAAGGTCGCTCATCAGTACTATCGAAGGGTGTTTTTTTGTTCAGTGTAGAGTTTATACTAGATCAACGAGGCCGAGAATCGAAATATCACCACGGCGAAAGATGAAAACGTCACACCGGCTAGGACAAGATGACGAAAAGTTTGCTTGTGTTAAGTGACGGCTTTTGCAAGGATACACAGAATGCAAAACTGCATACAGTAGAATACCTCATCTAATCCGAGAAAGTTAGCTCTTGAAAAGAAGGGAGTCTTAAAATGGGGGTAAATTTACTGACACGATGAACTGGATAGCTGAACAAGCACGGTATTCAAAGGGGGGCAGTATTAAATCGGGGGGCTTAATGGTTAAATGGATGTGCATACGCACGAGCTTGGTTTTGTGATTATATCTGCGGCTTTTTTGTGTGTACGCCATGTATGCAGATTGTGTAGGTATATTAGTATTCATGTGTGAGTGCATGTGTATGTGTGTGTGTTGTATGTATGTGTGTGCGCCTGTCTGTATGCGTGTGTGTGTGTGTGTGTGTGTGTGTGTGTGTGTGTGTGTGTGCGTGTGTGTGTGTGTGTGTGTGTGAACGTGTGTCTGTGTGTCTGTGTGTATCTGTGCATGTGTGTGGTGATAGCATGTGTGTGTGTGTATGCGCACGCGTATGTGCGTGCGCACGCGTGTGTTTGTTTGTGACTGCATGGATTTAAACGATGAATTTGCTTTTGTACTCCTGTTCTTTTTGTGTCTTAATGCTGTATTTTGGTTTTGTACATGTGTATAGCAATGTCATTGTAAAGCGCTTAGAGCTTCTAGGTAAGCGCTCTATAAGTTTCCATTATTATTATTATTATTATTATTATTAATACTAAAATAGGGGGCTTCCACTGTTGACTTAACTTGACTTGTATGGAACAGAGAACTTATCTTCTCTGCCCAAAAGAATGTGCGATACTATGGTTATTGTCGTTTCTTGTGTTGCTGTTGATCAGAAACACTATATCAAACTTCAAGAGCAAAACTACTGACCTGTATCTGTGTATGCAATACTGTGTAACCGCCAATAGGGGGGGAGGGGGGGGGGGAGACATTTAGTCAAGCTGTCGAACTCACAGAATGAAACTGAACGCACTGTAGTTTTTCACCAAGACAGTACAGCTTCGTCAATCCCCGCGAGAAGGAAATCGCTCACCTTCCACGTGCAAAACGCAGTGAAATTAACACGCCAGAATAGCGCGGTAGCGTATTGTGCTAAGCAGGAAAGCGCGCTTTTCTGTATTCTTGTTAACTTTCGGAGCTTGTTTTGAATACAACCTATCATATTTATATGTTTTTGGAATCAGGAAATGATAAAGAATAAGATGAAAATCATTTTTGGATCGATTTCTTAAATTTTTATCGTAAGACTAATTAATCTATTTTCGTTAATTGTGATAACATTTTAAGAGTAAACATGACATATGTAATATTTTTAGATTCAGAATATGATGAAGAATACGATGCAATCAATTTTAAGTCTGTTTGCGAAAAATTGATTTTAATGACAACTTTAATGAGCAAACTCATTAATTAATTTTTAAGCCTCCAAGCTGAAATGCAATACCAAAGTCCGGGCTTCGTCGAAGATTACTTGACCAAAATTTCAACCAATTTGGTTGAAAAATGAGAGCGTGACAGTGCCGCCTCAACTTTCACGAAAAGCCGGATATGACGTCATCAAAGCTCGCCATTAAGGAGTGAAGGTAACCCCTCCATGTCATTACCCGTCATACCACGGACTATCCAGGAATGCTTTTGACGAGTAGTGGGAAGAAGAATGCAATACCAATACAGTGGAACCCCCCTTTTAAGACCTAAAATCTGAGGCAAATGGGTCTTAAAAAGGAGGGAGTCTTAAAATGGGGGTCATTTTACACAGGTTAAGAACAGAAAGTCTGAGAAAACAAGGTCTTAAAATGGGGGTCTTAAAAGGGGGAATCCATTGTACTACGATTGCTGCCGTGGCGTGCTTATTTTCACTATTCTGATATCGTGCAAAGGGTTTTCGAGGGATGTTAGCTTCGGCATGAATTTTGTAAGTGAGTCTTCTTCTTCTTCAGCATTCCAGAATTGTCTGGTTACGTGTGAGCTCGTTTGCCCATTTGGGTTCCCCACACTATACTCTGAGAGCCTAGTCAGCTTCACTCCGCTTTCGTTGAGTAGGCATGCTGGGTATTTTAGTGTTTCCATAACCCACCGAACTCTGACATGGATTACAGGATCTTTTCCGTGCGCACTTGGTCTTGTGCTTGCGTGTACACACGAAGGGGGTTAAGTCACTAGCAGGTCTGCACATAAGTTGACCAGGGAGATCGGAAAATTCTCCACTCCTAGTAGCCCACCAGGCGGCAGCGACCGGGATTCGAACTCCGATTAGGAGGCCGACGTCTTACCACCACGCCACTGTGCCCGTAAGTGAGTAAATCTGCGTGATTAACACTCTCCCTTATAAAAAAAAAACCCACCTTTTAAATAAAACAGATTTTCCAGTTTTACTCTGAATCATGTTCCAAGAATCCAAAACTGCAAATCTTAACAAGGAAGTGACACACACATCTATTTATTCTTACCCCCCTCAACAACAAAAAACAACCACAAACACACACACATTCACACACACACACACACACACACACACACACACACACACACACACATATACACACACACACACACAACCATCATCTCGCACCACAGTGCTGTGTGAATGCTGGCGGTCTGGTTGACATACGGAGACTGGGCTGCCCCCGTCAAAGGTGAGGCAATTCATCACCTGGTCGCCAACGACTTACTTACACGGAAATGACATTCTCTGGCGAGACAAAAGCCGGAGCTGCTTTTTGCGGTCGAAAAAAAGATGTGAGGCAGCCTCAGTGCGAGGAAGAGAAGTCTTTCTGTTCCTTCTTTTTCTAAGTGTGAGCCGAGGCATGGGGGAGGGAGGGGGGGGGGGGAGCAGTTTGGGAGTCGTAAGCAAAGCGATTGTGCCACAAGAAGAAGCACAACAAAAAAACACAAAGCGAAAGGGCAAGAAGTGCTAAGTTTCGACTAAACAACAAAGTGGCATACCCCCGAAGCCTTTTTTTCTGACGCTATTGTGAGAGTACCTATGCCGTGGCATAAATGTCGCTTGGCTGCTTCGAACTCTACTACGTTTGTTCTGTTTCTGTTGCACTATTTTCGATTGTGTGTTCACATTATCTGAAAAAGAGGAATAAGACAAGAGGGCTTGGCGTGGTGCGCGTGCAAGCGATTGTCATTAAAAATGAAATGCCATCACGTGACTGTGTGCTAACCTACGAACGACGAACTTGGAAAGGACTCTGAGCATCCATGCACAAACTGACCCCAAAATGCAACAACAATAATGCACGAACTAAGACAGATAAACAGACAGACAGACAAACAGACAGACAGACAGCTTGACAGAGAGACAGAGGGACAGACAGAGGGACAGACAGAGGGACAGAGAGAGGGACAGACAGAGGGATGGACGGACGGACGGACGGACGGACGGACGGACGGACGGACGGACAGACAGACAGACAGACAGACAGACAGACAGACAGACAGACAGACAGACAGACAGACAGACAGACTTTCTGTCTCTTTGTATTCCTATCTTTCACAAAAAGTATCTCACTAACACATACTCACAGGTGCAAAATAATGCACGGACAGGACAAAGCAAAACACACAATGACAAATTCGTGTGGGCATTAAAAAACACCCAAAGTTATTTAGTCACAATAACAACCTAGGACCAACAGACTCCAAAACCCAAGCCGAACGACCAACGGACATAAAAACCGACAAGCACCGACGTCGAGGCACACAAACAGACAAGCACAAACAACCCCAATGGGAAAAGACACAGCAGAGAAGAAGCAGTTCGTACCTTGGCGATTCTCTTTCCCCCGGTCATCTCACTCTTCATCTTGGCGAAGTAGTGGTAGTAGGACGCCACGTAGGTCACGATGATCTTCTCGTCTGGGCGATTCACGTCCACATCTGGCAGCACAATAGTCAAACACACATCAGCACTCAGTCGTGTTTTTTTACAGAAAATGTTGCTGCATTGTTTTTGTTTGTTCTGGGGGACATCAAAAATCTAATCCCAGCTAAATTCAGCAATCGGTGTTGCTGCGGAATTTACATAGCTAAGACTCAAACTTGGGGGGGGGGGGGGGGGGGGAATAAAGTGGAAGAAAAGATACGAGGTCGGGAGAAGACAAGGAGAAACGAAAGAAAGAAGGGAGGAAAGCAGAAAGGCAAGATTTGTTTGTTTGTTTTTTTTTTTTTTTGCTTAACGCCCAGCCGACCACGAAGGGCCATATCAGGGCGGTGCTGCTTTGACATATAACGTGCGCCACACACAAGACAGAAGTCGCAGCACAGGCTTCATGTCTCACCCAGTCACATTATTCTGACACCGGACCAATCAGTCCTAGCACTAACCCCATAATGCCAGACGCCAGGCGGAGCAGCCACTAGATTGCCAATTTTAAAGTCTTAGGTATGACCCGGCCGGGGTTCGAACCCACGACCTCCCGATCACGGGGCGGACGCCTTACCACTAGGCCACCGTGTTGCGGTCAGAAAGGCAAGAAGAAGGATGACAAAAAAAGGTGCAAAGAGAGAGAGTAAGACAGAAATAAAGGGTCGAGGAAGAAAGACAACGGCAACAACAACAACAACAACAACAACAACAACATACTGACCCTCAGCGTCGAGGATCTGCCTGATGCCCAGCTCGTTGTCAGCCGTGGTGAAGGCGTTGTTGAGGTTACCCATGTGGTCAGCGGGGTCCAGGCGATCGTAGTCGATCAGGTCCTGTCTGTGCACACACAATGGTCAACATATTTGAATGTGCTGCTGGTTGGTTGAAACATTGTCTGGAAAGAGGGCAAGATCAACGAAGACGATGATTAAGAGAGAGAGAACGAACGAACGAACGAACTTTTTAACACAAGGATGGAGATTTTAGGGTGACGCCTAGCCTTACAATCTGTCCCTGCTAAACTAAGACATAAACATGAGACAATAAAATAGGACACTCATAAATCGACACGAAATAAAATTATAATAGAGAGAGAGAAAGAGAGAGAGAGAGAGAGAGAGAGAGAGAGAGAGAGAGAGACACACACACACACACACACACACACACACACACACACACACACAGGTGACAGAAAAACAAAGCAAAAGAAAATGAAGAGTGATGAAAGGCAAACAGATGCTTCAACAGAAGACAAACCCACATGTAATGCTGACTTACCTGTGAGCATGGATGAGGGCGTTGAAGCCCAGTCCATTCCGCCAGCTGGTGGAGAAGTTCTTGATGTCCACTCCAGGGTAGCTGTAACACAAACACACAACCATCACCATCAGCACTTCTTTTCCATCATCAAACCGTGAAATTCCCCTCGAAAGCGGCGTATGGCTGCCCAAACGGTGGGATAAAAACGGTCATACACGTTTAAATAAAATATATATAAATCCCATTCGTGCAAAAACAACGAGTGTGCGAGGGAGTTTCAGTCCATAAACGCAGAAGAAGAAGAAGAAACCGTGAAAAAACAAACAAGATTCATTTTTTCTAAAACAGTGGTACCTCCTTTTTTTCTAAAACAGTGGTACCTGCGATGTACGGCCCCTCTAATGAGAGGACACCTCCCATGAAAGGACACCTTCTCTTGTCCCTTAGTCTATTATCTTTGGCAAATGAACCTGTCCTGCCAGGCCATCTGCAATATAGGAACAGTTGTAACCAGTCCCAAGGGTGTTCTTTCAGCGAAGGTACCACGGAAAATTCAACTCTGTTCTGCTCTCAGTACCAAATTCTGAGACAAAAAACAGTTCATATGAACTAAATAGTTCTCTATTTGGCTGTAGGCTGTGAGAACGCCCCGTCAATGTCCTGGCCTCGTGTGACTCTCACCTGCTACGGTAACGATAGCGAGCAGCCACCGCTGTCGGTCTCATAGGCACATCCTCAAAATACAACTGTCCTCTTCGAAACTGGTAATGGTGAAACATGGTTCTCTTTTTTCAGTCAAAAATCACAGGTAACTACCACTGTCCTCTTCGAAAACGATAACGGTGAAACATGCTTCCTTTCCTGTAGTACAACATCACAAGTAATTAACTACCACTGTCCTCTTCGAAACTGGTAATGATGAAACATGCTTTCTTTCTTGCAGTCAAAAAATCCCAAGTAACTATGCTGTCCTTTCCTAAAATGATAATGGTGAAACAAGCTTCCTTTCTTCTGGCCCAAACCACACGTAGCTTCTGTTCTTCTGGTGAAAGATGCAAATGTTCTTGACAAATGCTTTCCTTCTTCTAGCCAAAACCACAACTAGCTGCTGTCCAAAATGCAAATGGTCTCCACAAGTAAGCATTTCCAAAGAATAATCCAGCTAGCTCTGTCCGAGTGCTGCCGAGGGCTTGAGAAGCATGTCTGACAGTGTCTGCTGGATCTGTGTGAAGGACGGCCCAGCGAAGCAGCAGAAGGCATTGGAAGCGTGAATAATTAATTAATTAGGAGGGCAGTCTTCGCCAAAGTATGTTATCTTATGCATCCTTATTGATTTGGAAGTTGCCCCTAGTCTGGAGACATACTTAGAAACTATCTGTCCTGGGAAATAGCAAGATCCGTCTGTCGATGTTTGTTTGTTTGTGAGCTTTGTTTCCATGTTCACACGGTGTTCAACAATGTTCTGGAGCTTAGTGCATATCTGTTTAGTTATGGTTGATTTTTCTTCAAGGACACTTAAATTCAGCATAGAAGCCGATCTTAGGACGTAAGTATTCAGGAACAAATATTAAAAGATCAAACAAACACACACACACACACACACACACACACACGCACACACACACCCACACACACACAACTACACCAAACTCTGACAATCCAAAGCAAGAAACATTGGACTGAATGTCAATGACTTACCCAGCAGTTTTCCGCTGGCACCACAAGAGCAAGGCATCCTTGGCGGATTTCTTTTCACCGTGTTCATCTTCGTCCTGAAAGAAATAAAAATCGTTAATAAATCGTCAGTATTTAAAGTCTATTGTGCCAAACGAAGGTAGACAGTCACTGTAAAGCTAACAGGTAAGATCAAAGATACCTCCCCGTGCTAACGATCGTGTACACCACCACAGATCTGTTGAGGCTGTTACATGAGATTAGAGCCTCTTTCCACTTGGACACATACCAAGACACCACAGATCTGTTAAGGCTTTTACATGAGATCAGAGCCTCTTTCCACTTGGACACATACCAAGACACCACAGATCTGTTAAGGCTTTTACATGAGATCAGAGCCTCTTTCCACTTGGACACATACCAAGACACCACAGATCTGTTAAGGCTTTTACATGAGATCAGAGCCTCTTTCCACTTGGACACATACCAAGACACCACAGATCTGTTAAGGCTTTTACATGAGATTAGAGCCTCTTTCCACTTGGACACATACCAAGACACCACAGATCTGTTAAGGCTTTTACATAAGATCAGAGCCTCTTTCCACTTGGACACATACCAAGACACCACAGATCTGTTAAGGCTTTTACATGAGATTAGAGCCTCTTTCCACTTGGACACATACCAAGACACATACCAAGACACATACCAAGACACATACCAAGACACATACCAAGACACATACCAAGACACAACAGGCTGGCTGCTTTCTGCGCAAAGTGGTTTGTGGTTTTTACGTTTTGCTGAATTCACTTGATACTTTGACGTAGATGTCAGTTGATTTAGTCAAAATTATCACTAAGGCCAACAACAAAAAATAGTCTGTTTACGGTATCCCGTCCGACCTTATTTTTTCGCGCGACCCTAGACTTTTTTTTGGCATTTGGGAAAGAAAAAAAATTTAAAAAAAAATTTAAAAAAAAAGTCTGTTTTTTTGCAAAATAACTTAAAAATATGTTTTTATGGGGGGGAAAAAAATAAAAAAAATAAAAATCCCGACCTACCGACCCTATTTTTTGTTGTTGGCCTAATCAGGAAGCAGCCAGACTGTTGTTTGTATGTGTGTTTTTGTTTTTAGTGTTTTTGTGTTTTTGTTTTTAGTGTTTTTGTTTTTAGTGTTTTTGTTTTTAGTGTTTTTGTGTTTTTGTTTTTAGTGTTTTTGTGTTTTTGTTTTTAGTGTTTTTGTGTTTTTGTTTTTAGTGTTTTTGTGTTTTTGTTTTTAGTGTTTTTGTGTTTTTGTTTTTAGTGTTTTTGTGTTTTTGTTTTTAGTGTTTTTGTTTTTAGTGTTTTTGTGTTTTTGTTTTTAGTGTTTTTGTGTTTTTGTGCTCTTATTCCATGTAAAAGCCTGGGCGAATCTGTGGTGATTTGCATGATTGCTTACTCGGGAATGATTGTTCTTTCAATGTACAATGATTAACAAGCCCAGGAAAAAAAACCAGCCTGGGTAGAACTATCTACGAAACCTGTGGTTGTGATTTCAATTTTCTTCTTTTCTCTCCCTTTTGTTTTTCTGTATTCATTTCCTGAAGAGGACCATCGGGTTGAAACCCCCAGTTTGTATTTTTATGTCAACCCAATTGCTCGGGGTGAGTTCAGGTTTTGATTGTTCCTGTCTACAACAAGGTCAAACAACTTTACTTACTTAAATGGTGCTGCAATGCTAACTAGATCATCAAAATAATTTCCAGAGAGCAAACCTTTAAAAGTTTTCAAAAACTTTCATTTTAACTCCTTCCTTTCTGCTCACAACATGGTGACTTCACCTTGAGGGAAGATATAGGGGGGGGGGGGGAGGGGTGGCTGTTAAGAGGCGAGGGCAATGAGGTACAAGGCCAACAACAGCTAAAAAAAAATAAAAAAAATTAAAAAAAAGAACAGAACATCGTGCAGCCCACAAAGGAAGCTGGTGGCAGCAACAATTTTACACCCGCGGAAGTTTTATAGAGATTTCATGTGCCTTGCACGCTACAGCAATCGGGTTCAAAGCCGTAGGGCCGACACACCGAATGACTAAGTCAGCCACTGACCGATTCAAGTCGGACGTTTGTTAGGTGATTTAATGGCGCTTGATCTAAACGACAGATTTTACGGTTACCTCGAAACCCCGGGGCAAGGATACAAGAGTTGGGTAGGGCCGGGAGAGATGGCGTTGGCAAGAAGTCAAATTCGATCAGATGGGAGGAAGTGTCGGGATGGGAAAGGATTTTGGGAAGTTGTTCAAGCTAGTCCATGTTGTGTCGGAAGTAGGTTCCGAGCCTTGGGGCATAACGGGTTGTGAGAAACCGTTTTGAGTCATTTTCTAGCAACGGCCATAGCCTGGCGCTCACCTATGTAACTTCAGCAGGACAGACGACGCACTGCACATTATCCCAGCCCGCTACACGTTGCGTGAAAGGAAAACAGACCAAGTACTCGTCACAATCCCTATCGCAGCATCAATAATATGCAGTGCGTCGTCTGTGCCGCTGAAACTGCGCAGGTATACTCTGCCCTTAACGCTTGTCAGCGTCGAATTACTCGCAGTGATGCTTGGGTATAATTTGAACCAACCTGCACAGCAGTTTGTGTTGTAGAAACGTGCATCATGTCATTGATGTAACCAGTATTTAACAGTATGGTATTTAATAACAGAGAAGGACACGGGTCAACTTTATGTGTAGACTGAGAGACGGTATCCATGTCCCACCACCGTGTCACTACTGGGGCATGTAAAAGATGTCGGTTATTCTGCCAGAAGTGCAGGTGGTACACCCAAACACGAACACATCTGTGAGTAGCGCGACTTTTGTTGCTGCTACCTTTCCACTGGGAGGAAGCGACACGAATTTGCCAGCAATAGGACAATGGTGACCCACTTCCACGAAACCAGTCTTAACTCGCAACTGTCCGATCAGCACTACACGCGGAGATAGCAGTGAGGCACAATTTGGGTGATTTTCACTTTTTGATGGAAATGGCTTCTCCAACCTTTAAAAAGTAACGTAGTTCTTGCGATTTACTTGAAAGATGCCTAGAAAGATGTTAAAAATAGTATTAAAGTTCCCTAATTACTGCTATTGACGCTTTTGTTTGAGCAAAATGACCCATTTTCACTGAACTCAAACATCCCGTATCCCTACTTCAAACGACTGTAGATTTGTCAATTTTTATACCACAGCTTTGGTTTTGATATCAAAATGATCAGCAGAAGCTGTAGTTTCTAATTATAAAAACAGCACAAAAAGTCCAAAATGCGAGTTAAGACTGGTTTTGTGGGAGGGGGTTATTTATTTAATTAGAGTAATGAAAAGGAAAGAAAAAGAAAATGAAGGCATCAGTGAAGTAAACTCACCACATCGACGACGATCTCCTGGATCTGGAAACGCAGGATGATGGTCCAGATCAGACCCAGGATCAGACGAGGGTTCCCGTCGCAAATATCTTCTGCTCCGATGTTCTCAAAGTACACCTGCACACAATGAACAGTGGAGGGACCTTGAAGACCAACAGCCAACTAACTACACGAACAACAAGATTTTGTTTCAATATACGATTAATTCTAACTGGACTGAATGACTGAAAGATTCTGCTGCGTGGCAATGGAGTTTTGAATATGCCAAAACATGTACAAATCGCACAGTCAAATGAGCCGTTATTGCCCTTTTTGCGTATGATATTGTTAATTTCATCGTGTTGAAAAGACCATCACCATGGTTCTCTTCTTCATAACCATGCACCATCAGCACCACCATCCTCTCCATCTTGTCCGCAGCCACCACCACCACCACCACCACCTTGACCAATACAGACAAGACCATACGCAGTGTTGTTCCCAGACACAGAGGACAATTGGTTAGTTGCACCTGGCTTCTAAATATATATAAGTCAAAAACTAATTCGTAAATGACTGAAGACCGAGGCCTGTGAACAACACTGTCTACGTGATTAAAAGGGGCGGTACTTTTTCTCCTTCTTCTTCGTTCATGGGATCAAACTCCCACGTTCACTCATGTTTTTGCACGAGCTTTTTACGTGTATGACCGTTTTTACCCCGCCATTCGGGCAGCATACGCCGATTTCAGGGGAAGTATGCTGGGTATTTTCGTGTTCGTACAACCCACCAAACTCTGACATGGGTTACAGGATCGAACGCTGAGACAACTGACCTTGGTGGCGAGGAACTTGAGGCACCTGTTGAGGTTCTCCACCTTCTGCACACGGAGGATGCCCTTGTTGGGCTTGCCCAGCTTCTCCCCGGAGATGATCTCCAGCAGCTTCATCAGGATCTTGCCGTCAGCCAGGTCGGTGAACAGGTCGCGGATCTCCAGCCTTGCCTGGTGACACACACAAAGCGAGAAAACTTCTGTATTAACGAGGGTGACGGCGTGAACAAACTGGTGCTTTTTTACATCCAGCCCTCGCATAACGATCGAGAGGGGTTATGAAATAAGTATACGTTATATTAATGTAAAAACATTACATAGAGCAAGAGAAAAGAACATTACAAACAAACATTCTGGAGCGAGAGAGAAGGGGTGGGGGTGGGAGGGGGGGGGGGGGGGGGTACAGTGGGAGGAATGAGCGCCAAGGCGAGAAGGGTGGAGGATATCGCTCCGAAGAAGGGGTGTTGGGGACAGAGCAGAGACATCCTAGCACCTAGAGCAAGGGCCATTCAGTGGGTGGGGACAGAGCAGAGACATCCTAGCACCTAGAGCAAGGGCCATTCTGTGGGTGGGGACAGAGCAGAGACATCCTAGCACCTAGAGCAAGGGCCATTCTGTGGGTGGGGACAGAGCAGAGACATCCTAGCACCTAGAGCAAGGGCCATTCTGTGGGTAGGGACAGAGCAGAGACATCCTAGCACCTAGAGCAAGGGCCATTCTGTGGGTGGGGACAGAGCAGAGACACCCTAGCACCTAGAGCAAGGACCATTCTGTGGGTAGGGACAGAACAGAGACATCCTAGCACCTAGAGCAAGGGCCATTCAGTGGGTGGGGACAGAGCAGAGACATCCTAGCACCTAGAGCAAGGGCCATTCAGTGGGTAGGGACAGAGCAGAGACATCCTAGCACCTAGAGCAAGGGCCATTCTGTGGGTAGGGACAGAGCAGAGACATCCTAGCACCTAGAGCAAGGACCATTCAGTGGGTGGGGACAGAGCAGAGACATCCTAGCACCTAGAGCAAGGGCCATTCTGTGGGTAGGGACAGAGCAGAGACATCCTAGCACCTAGAGCAAGGGCCATTCAGTGGGTGGGGACAGAGCAGAGACATCCTAGCACCTAGAGCAAGGGCCATTCTGTGGGTAGGGACAGAGCAGAGACATCCTAGCACCTAGAGCAAGGGCCATTCAGTGGGTAGGGACAGAGCAGAGACATCCTAGCACCTAGAGCAAGGGCCATTCAGTGGGTGGGGACAGAGCAGAGACATCCTAGCACCTAGAGCAAGGGCCATTCTGTGGGTAGGGACAGAGCAGAGACATCCTAGCACCTAGAGCAAGGGCCATTCAGTGGGTGGGGACAGAGCAGAGACACCCTAGCACCTAGAGCAAGGGCCATTCTGTGGGTAGGGACAGAACAGAGACATCCTAGCACCTAGAGCAAGGGCCATTCTGTGGGTAGGGACAGAGCAGAGACATCCTAGCACCTAGAGCAAGGGCCATTCAGTGGGTGGGGACAGAGCAGAGACACCCTAGCACCTAGAGCAAGGGCCATTCAGTGGGTGGGGACAGAACAGAGACATCCTAGCACCTAGAGCAAGGGCCATTCTGTGGGTAGGGACAGAGCAGAGACATCCTAGCACCTAGAGCAAGGGCCATTCTGTGGGTAGGGACAGAGCAGAGACACCCTAGCACCTAGAGCAAGGGCCATTCTGTGGGTAGGGACAGAGCAGAGACATCCTAGCACCTAGAGCAAGGGCCATTCAGTGGGTAGGGACAGAGCAGAGACATCCTAGCACCTAGAGCAAGGGCCATTCTGTGGGTAGGGACAGAGCAGAGACATCCTAGCACCTAGAGCAAGGGCCATTCAGTGGGTAGGGACAGAGCAGAGACATCCTAGCACCTAGAGCAAGGGCCATTCAGTGGGTGGGGACAGAGCAGAGACATCCTAGCACCTAGAGCAAGGGCCATTCTGTGGGTAGGGACAGAGCAGAGACATCCTAGCACCTAGAGCAAGGGCCATTCAGTGGGTGGGGACAGAGCAGAGACACCCTAGCACCTAGAGCAAGGGCCATTCTGTGGGTAGGGACAGAACAGAGACATCCTAGCACCTAGAGCAAGGGCCATTCTGTGGGTAGGGACAGAGCAGAGACATCCTAGCACCTAGAGCAAGGGCCATTCAGTGGGTGGGGACAGAGCAGAGACACCCTAGCACCTAGAGCAAGGGCCATTCAGTGGGTGGGGACAGAACAGAGACATCCTAGCACCTAGAGCAAGGGCCATTCTGTGGGTAGGGACAGAGCAGAGACATCCTAGCACCTAGAGCAAGGGCCATTCAGTGGGTGGGGACAGAGCAGAGACACCCTAGCACCTAGAGCAAGGGCCATTCAGTGGGTGGGGACAGAACAGAGACATCCTAGCACCTAGAGCAAGGGCCATTCTGTGGGTAGGGACAGAGCAGAGACATCCTAGCACCTAGAGCAAGGGCCATTCAGTGGGTGGGGACAGAGCAGAGACATCCTAGCACCTAGAGCAAGGGCCATTCTGTGGGTAGGGACAGAGCAGAGACATCCTAGCACCTAGAGCAAGGGCCATTCAGTGGGTAGGGACAGAGCAGAGACATCCTAGCACCTAGAGCAAGGGCCATTCTGTGGGTAGGGACAGAGCAGAGACATCCTAGCACCTAGAGCAAGGGCCATTCTGTGGGTAGGGACAGAGCAGAGACATCCTAGCACCTAGAGCAAGGGCCATTCTGTGGGTAGGGACAGAGCAGAGACATCCTAGCACCTAGAGCAAGGGCCATTCAGTGGGTAGGGACAGAGCAGAGACATCCTAGCACCTAGAGCAAGGGCCATTCAGTGGGTGGGGACAGAGCAGAGACATCCTAGCACCTAGAGCAAGGGCCATTCAGTGGGTAGGGACAGAGCAGAGACATCCTAGCACCTAGAGCAAGGGCCATTCAGTGGGTGGGGACAGAGCAGAGACACCCTAGCACCTAGAGCAAGGGCCATTCAGTGGGTGGGGACAGAACAGAGACATCCTAGCACCTAGAGCAAGGGCCATTCTGTGGGTAGGGACAGAGCAGAGACATCCTAGCACCTAGAGCAAGGGCCATTCTGTGGGTAGGGACAGAGCAGAGACATCCTAGCACCTAGAGCAAGGGCCATTCTGTGGGTAGGGACAGAGCAGAGACATCCTAGCACCTAGAGCAAGGGCCATTCAGTGGGTAGGGACAGAGCAGAGACATCCTAGCACCTAGAGCAAGGGCCATTCTGTGGGTAGGGACAGAGCAGAGACATCCTAGCACCTAGAGCAAGGGCCATTCTTTGGGTAGGGACAGAGCAGAGACATCCTAGCACCTAGAGCAAGGGCCATTCTGTGGGTAGGGACAGAGCAGAGACATCCTAGCACCTAGAGCAAGGGCCATTCTGTGGGTGGGGACAGAGCAGAGACATCCTAGCACCTAGAGCAAGGGCCATTCTGTGGGTGGGGACAGAGCAGAGACATCCTAGCACCTAGAGCAAGGGCCATTCTGTGGGTAGGGACAGAGCAGAGACATCCTAGCACCTAGAGCAAGGGCCATTCAGTGGGTAGGGACAGAGCAGAGACATCCTAGCACCTAGAGCAAGGGCCATTCTGTGGGTGGGGACAGAGCAGAGACATCCTAGCACCTAGAGCAAGGGCCATTCTGTGGGTGGGGACAGAGCAGAGACATCCTAGCACCTAGAGCAAGGGCCATTCAGTGGGTAGGGACAGAGCAGAGACATCCTAGCAC
The DNA here is from genome assembly GCF_037325665.1 of Littorina saxatilis. Lineage (NCBI taxonomy): Eukaryota > Metazoa > Mollusca > Gastropoda > Littorinimorpha > Littorinidae > Littorina > Littorina saxatilis. The sequence goes on from NC_090261.1 coordinate 69,337,194, forward strand.
CTAGAGCAAGGGCCATTCAGTGGGTGGGGACAGAGCAGAGACATCCTAGCACCTAGAGCAAGGGCCATTCAGTGGGTAGGGACAGAGCAGAGACATCCTAGCACCTAGAGCAAGGGCCATTCTGTGGGTAGGGACAGAGCAGAGACATCCTAGCACCTAGAGCAAGGGCCATTCAGTGGGTGGGGACAGAGCAGAGACATCCTAGCACCTAGAGCAAGGGCCATTCAGTGGGTAGGGACAGAGCAGAGACATCCTAGCACCTAGAGCAAGGGCCATTCTGTGGGTAGGGACAGAGCAGAGACATCCTAGCACCTAGAGCAAGGGCCATTCTGTGGGTAGGGACAGAGCAGAGACATCCTAGCACCTAGAGCAAGGGCCATTCAGTGGGTAGGGACAGAGCAGAGACATCCTAGCACCTAGAGCAAGGGCCATTCTGTGGGTAGGGACAGAGCAGAGACATCCTAGCACCTAGAGCAAGGGCCATTCTGTGGGTAGGGACAGAGCAGAGACATCCTAGCACCTAGAGCAAGGGCCATTCTGTGGGTAGGGACAGAGCAGAGACATCCTAGCACCTAGAGCAAGGGCCATTCAGTGGGTAGGGACAGAGCAGAGACATCCTAGCACCTAGAGCAAGGGCCATTCAGTGGGTGGGGACAGAGCAGAGACATCCTAGCACCTAGAGCAAGGGCCATTCAGTGGGTAGGGACAGAGCAGAGACATCCTAGCACCTAGAGCAAGGGCCATTCAGTGGGTAGGGACAGAGCAGAGACATCCTAGCACCTAGAGCAAGGGCCATTCTGTGGGTAGGGACAGAGCAGAGACATCCTAGCACCTAGAGCAAGGACCATTCTGTGGGTAGGGACAGAGCAGAGACATCCTAGCACCTAGAGCAAGGGCCATTCAGTGGGTGGGGACAGAGCAGAGACATCCTAGCACCTAGAGCAAGGGCCATTCAGTGGGTAGGGACAGAGCAGAGACATCCTAGCACCTAGAGCAAGGGCCATTCAGTGGGTGGGGACAGAGCAGAGACATCCTAGCACCTAGAGCAAGGGCCATTCAGTGGGTAGGGACAGAGCAGAGACATCCTAGCACCTAGAGCAAGGACCATTCTGTGGGTAGGGACAGAGCAGAGACATCCTAGCACCTAGAGCAAGGGCCATTCAGTGGGTGGGGACAGAGCAGAGACATCCTAGCACCTAGAGCAAGGGCCATTCAGTGGGTAGGGACAGAGCAGAGACATCCTAGCACCTAGAGCAAGGGCCATTCTGTGGGTAGGGACAGAGCAGAGACATCCTAGCACCTAGAGCAAGGGCCATTCTGTGGGTAGGGACAGAGCAGAGACATCCTAGCACCTAGAGCAAGGGCCATTCAGTGGGTAGGGACAGAGCAGAGACATCCTAGCACCTAGAGCAAGGGCCATTCTGTGGGTAGGGACAGAGCAGAGACATCCTAGCACCTAGAGCAAGGGCCATTCTGTGGGTAGGGACAGAGCAGAGACATCCTAGCACCTAGAGCAAGGGCCATTCTGTGGGTAGGGACAGAGCAGAGACATCCTAGCACCTAGAGCAAGGGCCATTCAGTGGGTAGGGACAGAGCAGAGACATCCTAGCACCTAGAGCAAGGGCCATTCAGTGGGTGGGGACAGAGCAGAGACATCCTAGCACCTAGAGCAAGGGCCATTCAGTGGGTAGGGACAGAGCAGAGACATCCTAGCACCTAGAGCAAGGGCCATTCTGTGGGTAGGGACAGAGCAGAGACATCCTAGCACCTAGAGCAAGGGCCATTCAGTGGGTAGGGACAGAGCAGAGACATCCTAGCACCTAGAGCAAGGGCCATTCTGTGGGTAGGGACAGAGCAGAGACATCCTAGCACCTAGAGCAAGGGCCATTCTGTGGGTAGGGACAGAGCAGAGACATCCTAGCACCTAGAGCAAGGGCCATTCTGTGGGTGGGGACAGAGCAGAGACACCCTAGCACCTAGAGCAAGGACCATTCTGTGGGTAGGGACAGAACAGAGACATCCTAGCACCTAGAGCAAGGGCCATTCAGTGGGTGGGGACAGAGCAGAGACATCCTAGCACCTAGAGCAAGGGCCATTCAGTGGGTAGGGACAGAGCAGAGACATCCTAGCACCTAGAGCAAGGGCCATTCAGTGGGTGGGGACAGAGCAGAGACATCCTAGCACCTAGAGCAAGGACCATTCAGTGGGTGGGGACAGAGCAGAGACATCCTAGCACCTAGAGCAAGGGCCATTCTGTGGGTGGGGACAGAGCAGAGACATCCTAGCACCTAGAGCAAGGGCCATTCTGTGGGTGGGGACAGAGCAGAGACATCCTAGCACCTAGAGCAAGGGCCATTCTGTGGGTGGGGACAGAGCAGAGACATCCTAGCACCTAGAGCAAGGGCCATTCTGTGGGTAGGGACAGAGCAGAGACATCCTAGCACCTAGAGCAAGGGCCATTCTGTGGGTAGGGACAGAGCAGAGACATCCTAGCACCTAGAGCAAGGGCCATTCTGTGGGTAGGGACAGAGCAGAGACATCCTAGCACCTAGAGCAAGGGCCATTCAGTGGGTGGGGACAGAGCAGAGACATCATAGCACCTAGAGCAAGGGCCATTCTGTGGGTAGGGACAGAGCAGAGACATCCTAGCACCTAGAGCAAGGGCCATTCAGTGGGTAGGGACAGAGCAGAGACATCCTAGCACCTAGAGCAAGGGCCATTCTGTGGGTAGGGACAGAGCAGAGACATCCTAGCACCTAGAGCAAGGGCCATTCAGTGGGTAGGGACAGAGCAGAGACATCCTAGCACCTAGAGCAAGGGCCATTCAGTGGGTGGGGACAGAGCAGAGACATCCTAGCACCTAGAGCAAGGGCCATTCTGTGGGTAGGGACAGAGCAGAGACATCCTAGCACCTAGAGCAAGGGCCATTCAGTGGGTGGGGACAGAGCAGAGACACCCTAGCACCTAGAGCAAGGGCCATTCTGTGGGTAGGGACAGAACAGAGACATCCTAGCACCTAGAGCAAGGGCCATTCTGTGGGTAGGGACAGAGCAGAGACATCCTAGCACCTAGAGCAAGGGCCATTCAGTGGGTGGGGACAGAGCAGAGACACCCTAGCACCTAGAGCAAGGGCCATTCAGTGGGTGGGGACAGAACAGAGACATCCTAGCACCTAGAGCAAGGGCCATTCTGTGGGTAGGGACAGAGCAGAGACATCCTAGCACCTAGAGCAAGGGCCATTCAGTGGGTGGGGACAGAGCAGAGACACCCTAGCACCTAGAGCAAGGGCCATTCAGTGGGTGGGGACAGAACAGAGACATCCTAGCACCTAGAGCAAGGGCCATTCTGTGGGTAGGGACAGAGCAGAGACATCCTAGCACCTAGAGCAAGGGCCATTCAGTGGGTGGGGACAGAGCAGAGACATCCTAGCACCTAGAGCAAGGGCCATTCTGTGGGTAGGGACAGAGCAGAGACATCCTAGCACCTAGAGCAAGGGCCATTCAGTGGGTAGGGACAGAGCAGAGACATCCTAGCACCTAGAGCAAGGGCCATTCTGTGGGTAGGGACAGAGCAGAGACATCCTAGCACCTAGAGCAAGGGCCATTCTGTGGGTAGGGACAGAGCAGAGACATCCTAGCACCTAGAGCAAGGGCCATTCTGTGGGTAGGGACAGAGCAGAGACATCCTAGCACCTAGAGCAAGGGCCATTCAGTGGGTAGGGACATAGCAGAGACATCCTAGCACCTAGAGCAAGGGCCATTCAGTGGGTGGGGACAGAGCAGAGACATCCTAGCACCTAGAGCAAGGGCCATTCAGTGGGTAGGGACAGAGCAGAGACATCCTAGCACCTAGAGCAAGGGCCATTCAGTGGGTGGGGACAGAGCAGAGACACCCTAGCACCTAGAGCAAGGGCCATTCAGTGGGTGGGGACAGAACAGAGACATCCTAGCACCTAGAGCAAGGGCCATTCTGTGGGTAGGGACAGAGCAGAGACATCCTAGCACCTAGAGCAAGGGCCATTCTGTGGGTAGGGACAGAGCAGAGACATCCTAGCACCTAGAGCAAGGGCCATTCTGTGGGTAGGGACAGAGCAGAGACATCCTAGCACCTAGAGCAAGGGCCATTCAGTGGGTAGGGACAGAGCAGAGACATCCTAGCACCTAGAGCAAGGGCCATTCTGTGGGTAGGGACAGAGCAGAGACATCCTAGCACCTAGAGCAAGGGCCATTCTGTGGGTAGGGACAGAGCAGAGACATCCTAGCACCTAGAGCAAGGGCCATTCTGTGGGTAGGGACAGAGCAGAGACATCCTAGCACCTAGAGCAAGGGCCATTCTGTGGGTGGGGACAGAGCAGAGACATCCTAGCACCTAGAGCAAGGGCCATTCTGTGGGTGGGGACAGAGCAGAGACATCCTAGCACCTAGAGCAAGGGCCATTCTGTGGGTAGGGACAGAGCAGAGACATCCTAGCACCTAGAGCAAGGGCCATTCAGTGGGTAGGGACAGAGCAGAGACATCCTAGCACCTAGAGCAAGGGCCATTCTGTGGGTGGGGACAGAGCAGAGACATCCTAGCACCTAGAGCAAGGGCCATTCTGTGGGTGGGGACAGAGCAGAGACATCCTAGCACCTAGAGCAAGGGCCATTCAGTGGGTAGGGACAGAGCAGAGACATCCTAGCACCTAGAGCAAGGGCCATTCAGTGGGTGGGGACAGAGCAGAGACATCCTAGCACCTAGAGCAAGGGCCATTCAGTGGGTAGGGACAGAGCAGAGACATCCTAGCACCTAGAGCAAGGGCCATTCTGTGGGTAGGGACAGAGCAGAGACATCCTAGCACCTAGAGCAAGGGCCATTCAGTGGGTGGGGACAGAGCAGAGACATCCTAGCACCTAGAGCAAGGGCCATTCAGTGGGTAGGGACAGAGCAGAGACATCCTAGCACCTAGAGCAAGGGCCATTCTGTGGGTAGGGACAGAGCAGAGACATCCTAGCACCTAGAGCAAGGGCCATTCTGTGGGTAGGGACAGAGCAGAGACATCCTAGCACCTAGAGCAAGGGCCATTCAGTGGGTAGGGACAGAGCAGAGACATCCTAGCACATAGAGCAAGGGCCATTCTGTGGGTAGGGACAGAGCAGAGACATCCTAGCACCTAGAGCAAGGGCCATTCTGTGGGTAGGGACAGAGCAGAGACATCCTAGCACCTAGAGCAAGGGCCATTCTGTGGGTAGGGACAGAGCAGAGACATCCTAGCACCTAGAGCAAGGGCCATTCAGTGGGTGGGGACAGAGCAGAGACATCCTAGCACCTAGAGCAAGGGCCATTCAGTGGGTAGGGACAGAGCAGAGACATCCTAGCACCTAGAGCAAGGGCCATTCAGTGGGTAGGGACAGAGCAGAGACATCCTAGCACCTAGAGCAAGGGCCATTCTGTGGGTGGGGACAGAGCAGAGACATCCTAGCACCTAGAGCAAGGGCCATTCTGTGGGTGGGGACAGAGCAGAGACATCCTAGCACCTAGAGCAAGGGCCATTCAGTGGGTAGGGACAGAGCAGAGACATCCTAGCACCTAGAGCAAGGGCCATTCAGTGGGTGGGGACAGAGCAGAGACATCCTAGCACCTAGAGCAAGGGCCATTCAGTGGGTGGGGACAGAGCAGAGACATCCTAGCACCTAGAGCAAGGGCCATTCAGTGGGTAGGGACAGAGCAGAGACATCCTAGCACCTAGAGCAAGGGCCATTCTGTGGGTAGGGACAGAGCAGAGACATCCTAGCACCTAGAGCAAGGGCCATTCAGTGGGTGGGGACAGAGCAGAGACATCCTAGCACCTAGAGCAAGGGCCATTCAGTGGGTAGGGACAGAGCAGAGACATCCTAGCACCTAGAGCAAGGGCCATTCTGTGGGTAGGGACAGAGCAGAGACATCCTAGCACCTAGAGCAAGGGCCATTCTGTGGGTAGGGACAGAGCAGAGACATCCTAGCACCTAGAGCAAGGGCCATTCAGTGGGTAGGGACAGAGCAGAGACATCCTAGCACCTAGAGCAAGGGCCATTCTGTGGGTAGGGACAGAGCAGAGACATCCTAGCACCTAGAGCAAGGGCCATTCTGTGGGTAGGGACAGAGCAGAGACATCCTAGCACCTAGAGCAAGGGCCATTCTGTGGGTAGGGACAGAGCAGAGACATCCTAGCACCTAGAGCAAGGGCCATTCAGTGGGTAGGGACAGAGCAGAGACATCCTAGCACCTAGAGCAAGGGCCATTCAGTGGGTGGGGACAGAGCAGAGACATCCTAGCACCTAGAGCAAGGGCCATTCAGTGGGTAGGGACAGAGCAGAGACATCCTAGCACCTAGAGCAAGGGCCATTCAGTGGGTAGGGACAGAGCAGAGACATCCTAGCACCTAGAGCAAGGGCCATTCTGTGGGTAGGGACAGAGCAGAGACATCCTAGCACCTAGAGCAAGGGCCATTCAGTGGGTAGGGACAGAGCAGAGACATCCTAGCACCTAGAGCAAGGGCCATTCAGTGGGTGGGGACAGAGCAGAGACATCCTAGCACCTAGAGCAAGGGCCATTCAGTGGGTAGGGACAGAGCAGAGACATCCTAGCACCTAGAGCAAGGGCCATTCAGTGGGTGGGGACAGAGCAGAGACATCCTAGCACCTAGAGCAAGGGCCATTCAGTGGGTAGGGACAGAGCAGAGACATCCTAGCACCTAGAGCAAGAACCATTCTGTGGGTAGGGACAGAGCAGAGACATCCTAGCACCTAGAGCAAGGGCCATTCAGTGGGTGGGGACAGAGCAGAGACATCCTAGCACCTAGAGCAAGGGCCATTCAGTGGGTAGGGACAGAGCAGAGACATCCTAGCACCTAGAGCAAGGGCCATTCTGTGGGTAGGGACAGAGCAGAGACATCCTAGCACCTAGAGCAAGGGCCATTCTGTGGGTAGGGACAGAGCAGAGACATCCTAGCACCTAGAGCAAGGGCCATTCAGTGGGTAGGGACAGAGCAGAGACATCCTAGCACCTAGAGCAAGGGCCATTCTGTGGGTAGGGACAGAGCAGAGACATCCTAGCACCTAGAGCAAGGGCCATTCTGTGGGTAGGGACAGAGCAGAGACATCCTAGCACCTAGAGCAAGGGCCATTCTGTGGGTAGGGACAGAGCAGAGACATCCTAGCACCTAGAGCAAGGGCCATTCAGTGGGTAGGGACAGAGCAGAGACATCCTAGCACCTAGAGCAAGGGCCATTCAGTGGGTGGGGACAGAGCAGAGACATCCTAGCACCTAGAGCAAGGGCCATTCAGTGGGTAGGGACAGAGCAGAGACATCCTAGCACCTAGAGCAAGGGCCATTCTGTGGGTAGGGACAGAGCAGAGACATCCTAGCACCTAGAGCAAGGGCCATTCAGTGGGTAGGGACAGAGCAGAGACATCCTAGCACCTAGAGCAAGGGCCATTCTGTGGGTAGGGACAGAGCAGAGACATCCTAGCACCTAGAGCAAGGGCCATTCTGTGGGTAGGGACAGAGCAGAGACATCCTAGCACCTAGAGCAAGGGCCATTCTGTGGGTGGGGACAGAGCAGAGACATCCTAGCACCTAGAGCAAGGACCATTCTGTGGGTAGGGACAGAACAGAGACATCCTAGCACCTAGAGCAAGGGCCATTCAGTGGGTGGGGACAGAGCAGAGACATCATAGCACCTAGAGCAAGGGCCATTCAGTGGGTAGGGACAGAGCAGAGACATCCTAGCACCTAGAGCAAGGGCCATTCAGTGGGTGGGGACAGAGCAGAGACATCCTAGCACCTAGAGCAAGGGCCATTCAGTGGGTGGGGACAGAGCAGAGACATCCTAGCACCTAGAGCAAGGGCCATTCTGTGGGTGGGGACAGAGCAGAGACATCCTAGCACCTAGAGCAAGGGCCATTCTGTGGGTGGGGACAGAGCAGAGACATCCTAGCACCTAGAGCAAGGGCCATTCTGTGGGTGGGGACAGAGCAGAGACATCCTAGCACCTAGAGCAAGGGCCATTCTGTGGGTAGGGACAGAGCAGAGACATCCTAGCACCTAGAGCAAGGGCCATTCTGTGGGTAGGGACAGAGCAGAGACATCCTAGCACCTAGAGCAAGGGCCATTCTGTGGGTAGGGACAGAGCAGAGACATCCTAGCACCTAGAGCAAGGGCCATTCAGTGGGTGGGGACAGAGCAGAGACATCCTAGCACCTAGAGCAAGGGCCATTCTGTGGGTAGGGACAGAGCAGAGACATCCTAGCACCTAGAGCAAGGGCCATTCAGTGGGTAGGGACAGAGCAGAGACATCCTAGCACCTAGAGCAAGGGCCATTCTGTGGGTAGGGACAGAGCAGAGACATCCTAGCACCTAGAGCAAGGGCCATTCAGTGGGTAGGGACAGAGCAGAGACATCCTAGCACCTAGAGCAAGGGCCATTCAGTGGGTGGGGACAGAGCAGAGACATCCTAGCACCTAGAGCAAGGGCCATTCTGTGGGTAGGGACAGAGCAGAGACATCCTAGCACCTAGAGCAAGGGCCATTCAGTGGGTGGGGACAGAGCAGAGACATCCTAGCACCTAGAGCAAGGGCCATTCTGTGGGTAGGGACAGAGCAGAGACATCCTAGCACCTAGAGCAAGGGCCATTCTGTGGGTAGGGACAGAGCAGAGACATCCTAGCACCTAGAGCAAGGGCCATTCAGTGGGTGGGGACAGAGCAGAGACATCCTAGCACCTAGAGCAAGGGCCATTCAGTGGGTGGGGACAGAGCAGAGACATCCTAGCACCTAGAGCAAGGGCCATTCTGTGGGTAGGGACAGAGCAGAGACATCCTAGCACCTAGAGCAAGGGCCATTCAGTGGGTGGGGACAGAGCAGAGACATCCTAGCACCTAGAGCAAGGGCCATTCAGTGGGTGGGGACAGAACAGAGACATCCTAGCACCTAGAGCAAGGGCCATTCTGTGGGTAGGGACAGAGCAGAGACATCCTAGCACCTAGAGCAAGGGCCATTCAGTGGGTGGGGACAGAGCAGAGACATCCTAGCACCTAGAGCAAGGGCCATTCTGTGGGTAGGGACAGAGCAGAGACATCCTAGCACCTAGAGCAAGGGCCATTCAGTGGGTAGGGACAGAGCAGAGACATCCTAGCACCTAGAGCAAGGGCCATTCTGTGGGTAGGGACAGAGCAGAGACATCCTAGCACCTAGAGCAAGGGCCATTCTGTGGGTAGGGACAGAGCAGAGACATCCTAGCACCTAGAGCAAGGGCCATTCTGTGGGTAGGGACAGAGCAGAGACATCCTAGCACCTAGAGCAAGGGCCATTCAGTGGGTAGGGACAGAGCAGAGACATCCTAGCACCTAGAGCAAGGGCCATTCAGTGGGTGGGGACAGAGCAGAGACATCCTAGCACCTAGAGCAAGGGCCATTCAGTGGGTAGGGACAGAGCAGAGACATCCTAGCACCTAGAGCAAGGGCCATTCAGTGGGTGGGGACAGAGCAGAGACATCCTAGCACCTAGAGCAAGGGCCATTCAGTGGGTGGGGACAGAGCAGAGACATCCTAGCACCTAGAGCAAGGGCCATTCTGTGGGTAGGGACAGAGCAGAGACATCCTAGCACCTAGAGCAAGGGCCATTCTGTGGGTAGGGACAGAGCAGAGACATCCTAGCACCTAGAGCAAGGGCCATTCTGTGGGTAGGGACAGAGCAGAGACATCCTAGCACCTAGAGCAAGGGCCATTCAGTGGGTAGGGACAGAGCAGAGACATCCTAGCACCTAGAGCAAGGGCCATTCTGTGGGTAGGGACAGAGCAGAGACATCCTAGCACCTAGAGCAAGGGCCATTCTGTGGGTAGGGACAGAGCAGAGACATCCTAGCACCTAGAGCAAGGGCCATTCTGTGGGTAGGGACAGAGCAGAGACATCCTAGCACCTAGAGCAAGGGCCATTCTGTGGGTGGGGACAGAGCAGAGACATCCTAGCACCTAGAGCAAGGGCCATTCTGTGGGTGGGGACAGAGCAGAGACATCCTAGCACCTAGAGCAAGGGCCATTCTGTGGGTAGGGACAGAGCAGAGACATCCTAGCACCTAGAGCAAGGGCCATTCAGTGGGTAGGGACAGAGCAGAGACATCCTAGCACCTAGAGCAAGGGCCATTCTGTGGGTGGGGACAGAGCAGAGACATCCTAGCACCTAGAGCAAGGGCCATTCTGTGGGTGGGGACAGAGCAGAGACATCCTAGCACCTAGAGCAAGGGCCATTCAGTGGGTAGGGACAGAGCAGAGACATCCTAGCACCTAGAGCAAGGGCCATTCAGTGGGTGGGGACAGAGCAGAGACATCCTAGCACCTAGAGCAAGGGCCATTCAGTGGGTAGGGACAGAGCAGAGACATCCTAGCACCTAGAGCAAGGGCCATTCTGTGGGTAGGGACAGAGCAGAGACATCCTAGCACCTAGAGCAAGGGCCATTCAGTGGGTGGGGACAGAGCAGAGACATCCTAGCACCTAGAGCAAGGGCCATTCAGTGGGTAGGGACAGAGCAGAGACATCCTAGCACCTAGAGCAAGGGCCATTCTGTGGGTAGGGACAGAGCAGAGACATCCTAGCACCTAGAGCAAGGGCCATTCTGTGGGTAGGGACAGAGCAGAGACATCCTAGCACCTAGAGCAAGGGCCATTCAGTGGGTAGGGACAGAGCAGAGACATCCTAGCACCTAGAGCAAGGGCCATTCTGTGGGTAGGGACAGAGCAGAGACATCCTAGCACCTAGAGCAAGGGCCATTCTGTGGGTAGGGACAGAGCAGAGACATCCTAGCACCTAGAGCAAGGGCCATTCTGTGGGTAGGGACAGAGCAGAGACATCCTAGCACCTAGAGCAAGGGCCATTCAGTGGGTAGGGACAGAGCAGAGACATCCTAGCACCTAGAGCAAGGGCCATTCAGTGGGTGGGGACAGAGCAGAGACATCCTAGCACCTAGAGCAAGGGCCATTCAGTGGGTAGGGACAGAGCAGAGACATCCTAGCACCTAGAGCAAGGGCCATTCAGTGGGTAGGGACAGAGCAGAGACATCCTAGCACCTAGAGCAAGGGCCATTCTGTGGGTAGGGACAGAGCAGAGACATCCTAGCACCTAGAGCAAGGGCCATTCAGTGGGTAGGGACAGAGCAGAGACATCCTAGCACCTAGAGCAAGGGCCATTCAGTGGGTGGGGACAGAGCAGAGACATCCTAGCACCTAGAGCAAGGGCCATTCAGTGGGTAGGGACAGAGCAGAGACATCCTAGCACCTAGAGCAAGGGCCATTCAGTGGGTGGGGACAGAGCAGAGACATCCTAGCACCTAGAGCAAGGGCCATTCAGTGGGTAGGGACAGAGCAGAGACATCCTAGCACCTAGAGCAAGGGCCATTCTGTGGGTAGGGACAGAGCAGAGACATCCTAGCACCTAGAGCAAGGGCCATTCAGTGGGTGGGGACAGAGCAGAGACATCCTAGCACCTAGAGCAAGGGCCATTCAGTGGGTAGGGACAGAGCAGAGACATCCTAGCACCTAGAGCAAGGGCCATTCTGTGGGTAGGGACAGAGCAGAGACATCCTAGCACCTAGAGCAAGGGCCATTCTGTGGGTAGGGACAGAGCAGAGACATCCTAGCACCTAGAGCAAGGGCCATTCATTGGGTAGGGACAGAGCAGAGACATCCTAGCACCTAGAGCAAGGGCCATTCTGTGGGTAGGGACAGAGCAGAGACATCCTAGCACCTAGAGCAAGGGCCATTCTGTGGGTAGGGACAGAGCAGAGACATCCTAGCACCTAGAGCAAGGGCCATTCTGTGGGTAGGGACAGAGCAGAGACATCCTAGCACCTAGAGCAAGGGCCATTCAGTGGGTAGGGACAGAGCAGAGACATCCTAGCACCTAGAGCAAGGGCCATTCAGTGGGTGGGGACAGAGCAGAGACATCCTAGCACCTAGAGCAAGGGCCATTCAGTGGGTAGGGACAGAGCAGAGACATCCTAGCACCTAGAGCAAGGGCCATTCTGTGGGTAGGGACAGAGCAGAGACATCCTAGCACCTAGAGCAAGGGCCATTCAGTGGGTAGGGACAGAGCAGAGACATCCTAGCACCTAGAGCAAGGGCCATTCTGTGGGTGGGGACAGAGCAGAGACATCCTAGCACCTAGAGCAAGGGCCATTCAGTGGGTAGGGACAGAGCAGAGACATCCTAGCACCTAGAGCAAGGGCCATTCTGTGGGTGGGGACAGAGCAGAGACATCCTAGCACCTAGAGCAAGGGCCATTCAGTGGGTAGGGACAGAGCAGAGACATCCTAGCACCTAGAGCAAGGGCCATTCTGTGGGTGGGGACAGAGCAGAGACATCCTAGCACCTAGAGCAAGGGCCATTCAGTGGGTGGGGACGGGACAGAGACATCCTAGCACCTAGAGCAAGGGCCATTCTGTGGGTGGGGACAGAGCAGAGACATCCTAGCACCTAGAGCAAGGGCCATTCAGTGGGTGGGGACAGAGCAGAGACATCCTAGCACCTAGAGCAAGGGCCATTCTGTGGGTGGGGACAGAGCAGAGACATCCTAGCACCTAGAGCAAGGGCCATTCTGTGGGTGGGGACAGAGCAGAGACATCCTAGCACCTAGAGCAAGGGCCATTCTGTGGGTGGGGACAGAACAGAGACATCCTAGCATCTAGAGCAAGGGCCATTCTGTGGGTGGGGACAGAGCAGAGACATCCTAGCACCTAGAGCAAGGGCCATTCTGTGGGTGGGGACAGAGCAGAGACATCCTAGCACCTAGAGCAAGGGCCATTCTGTGGGTGGGGACAGAACAGAGACATCCTAGCACCTAGAGCAAGGGCCATTCTGTGGGTGGGGACAGAGCAGAGACATCCTAGCACCTAGAGCAAGGGCCATTCTGTGGGTGGGGACAGAGCAGAGACATCCTAGCACCTAGAGCAAGGGCCATTCTGTGGGTGGGGACAGAGCAGAGACATCCTAGCACCTAGAGCAAGGGCCATTCAGTGGGTGGGGACAGAGCAGAGACATCCTAGCACCTAGAGCAAGGACCATTCTGTGGGTGGGGACAGAGCAGAGACACCCTAGCACCTAGAGCAAGGACCATTCAGTGGGTAGGGACAGAGCAGAGACACCCTAGCACCTAGAGCAAGGGCCATTCTGTGGGTGGGGACAGAGCAGAGACATCCTAGCACCTAGAGCAAGGGCCATTCAGTGGGTAGGGACAGAGCAGAGACACCCTAGCACCTAGAGCAAGGGCCATTCTGTGGGTGGGGACAGAGCAGAGACATCCTAGCACCTAGAGCAAGGGCCATTCTGTGGGTAGGGACAGAGCAGAGACATCCTAGCACCTAGAGCAAGGGCCATTCTGTGGGTGGGGACAGAGCAGAGACATCCTAGCACCTAGAGCAAGGGCCATTCTGTGGGTGGGGACAGAGCAGAGACATCCTAGCACCTAGAGCAAGGGCCATTCAGTGGGTGGGGACAGAGCAGAGACATCCTAGCACCTAGAGCAAGGGCCATTCTGTGGGTGGGGACAGAGCAGAGACATCCTAGCACCTAGAGCAAGGGCCATTCAGTGGGTAGGGACAGAGCAGAGACATCCTAGCACCTAGAGCAAGGACCATTCAGTGGGTAGGGACAGAGCAGAGACATCCTAGCACCTAGAGCAAGGGCCATTCTGTGGGTGGGGACAGAGCAGAGACATCCTAGCATCTAGAGCAAGGGCCATTCAGTGGGTGGGGACAGAGCAGAGACATCCTAGCACCTAGAGCAAGGGCCATTCAGTGGGTGGGGACAGAGCAGAGACATCCTAGCACCTAGAGCAAGGGCCATTCAGTGGGTAGGGACAGAGCAGAGACATCCTAGCACCTAGAGCAAGGGCCATTCAGTGGGTGGGGACAGAGCAGAGACATCCTAGCACCTAGAGCAAGGGCCATTCAGTGGGTAGGGACAGAGCAGAGACATCCTAGCACCTAGAGCAAGGGCCATTCTGTGGGTAGGGACAGAGCAGAGACATCATAGCACCTAGAGCAAGGGCCATTCAGTGGGTGGGGACAGAGCAGAGACATCCTAGCACCTAGAGCAAGGGCCATTCAGTGGGTAGGGACAGAGCAGAGACATCCTAGCACCTAGAGCAAGGGCCATTCTGTGGGTAGGGACAGAGCAGAGACATCCTAGCACCTAGAGCAAGGGCCATTCTGTGGGTAGGGACAGAGCAGATACATCCTAGCACCTAGAGCAAGGGCCATTCAGTGGGTAGGGACAGAGCAGAGACATCCTAGCACCTAGAGCAAGGGCCATTCTGTGGGTAGGGACAGAGCAGAGACATCCTAGCACCTAGAGCAAGGGCCATTCTGTGGGTAGGGACAGAGCAGAGACATCCTAGCACCTAGAGCAAGGGCCATTCTGTGGGTAGGGACAGAGCAGAGACATCCTAGCACCTAGAGCAAGGGCCATTCAGTGGGTAGGGACAGAGCAGAGACATCCTAGCACCTAGAGCAAGGGCCATTCAGTGGGTGGGGACAGAGCAGAGACATCCTAGCACCTAGAGCAAGGGCCATTCAGTGGGTAGGGACAGAGCAGAGACATCCTAGCACCTAGAGCAAGGGCCATTCTGTGGGTAGGGACAGAGCAGAGACATCCTAGCACCTAGAGCAAGGGCCATTCAGTGGGTAGGGACAGAGCAGAGACATCCTAGCACCTAGAGCAAGGGCCATTCTGTGGGTGGGGACAGAGCAGAGACATCCTAGCACCTAGAGCAAGGGCCATTCAGTGGGTAGGGACAGAGCAGAGACATCCTAGCACCTAGAGCAAGGGCCATTCTGTGGGTGGGGACAGAGCAGAGACATCCTAGCACCTAGAGCAAGGGCCATTCAGTGGGTAGGGACAGAGCAGAGACATCCTAGCACCTAGAGCAAGGGCCATTCAGTGGGTAGGGACAGAGCAGAGACATCCTAGCACCTAGAGCAAGGACCATTCAGTGGGTGGGGACAGAACAGAGACATCCTAGCACCTAGAGCAAGGGCCATTCAGTGGGTGGGGACAGAGCAGAGACATCCTAGCACCTAGAGCAAGGGCCATTCTGTGGGTGGGGACAGAGCAGAGACATCCTAGCACCTAGAGCAAGGGCCATTCAGTGGGTGGGGACAGAACAGAGACATCCTAGCACCTAGAGCAAGGGCCATTCTGTGGGTGGGGACAGAGCAGAGACATCCTAGCACCTAGAGCAAGGGCCATTCAGTGGGTGGGGACAGAGCAGAGACATCCTAGCACCTAGAGCAAGGGCCATTCTGTGGGTGGGGACAGAGCAGAGACATCCTAGCACCTAGAGCAAGGGCCATTCTGTGGGTGGGGACAGAGCAGAGACATCCTAGCACCTAGAGCAAGGGCCATTCTGTGGGTGGGGACAGAGCAGAGACATCCTAGCACCTAGAGCAAGGGCCATTCTGTGGGTGGGGACAGAGCAGAGACATCCTAGCACCTAGAGCAAGGGCCATTCTGTGGGTGGGGACAGAGCAGAGACACCCTAGCACCTAGAGCAAGGACCATTCTGTGGGTAGGGACAGAGCAGAGACATCCTAGCACCTAGAGCAAGGGCCATTCTGTGGGTGGGGACAGAGCAGAGACATCCTAGCACCTAGAGCAAGGGCCATTCTGTGGGTGGGGACAGAGCAGAGACATCCTAGCACCTAGAGCAAGGGCCATTCAGTGGGTGGGGACAGAGCAGAGACATCCTAGCACCTAGAGCAATGGCCATTCTGTGGGTGGGGACAGAGCAGAGACATCCTAGCACCTAGAGCAAAAGCCATTCAGTGGGTAGGGACAGAGCAGAGACATCCTAGCACCTAGAGCAAGGACCATTCAGTGGGTAGGGACAGAGCAGAGACATCCTAGCACCTAGAGCAAGGGCCATTCTGTGGGTGGGGACAGAGCAGAGACATCCTAGCACCTAGAGCAAGGGCCATTCTGTGGATGGGGACAGAGCAGAGACATCCTAGCACCTAGAGCAAGGACCATTCAGTGGGTAGGGACAGAGCAGAGACATCCTAGCACCTAGAGCAAGGGCCATTCTGTGGGTGGGGACAGAGCAGAGACATCCTAGCACCTAGAGCAAGGGCCATTCAGTGGGTAGGGACAGAGCAGAGACATCCTAGCACCTAGAGCAAGGGCCATTCTGTGGGTGGGGACAGAGCAGAGACATCCTAGCACCTAGAGCAAGGGCCATTCAGTGGGTAGGGACAGAGCAGAGACATCCTAGCACCTAGAGCAAGGGCCATTCAGTGGGTAGGGACAGAGCAGAGACATCCTAGCACCTAGAGCAAGGACCATTCAGTGGGTGGGGACAGAACAGAGACATCCTAGCACCTAGAGCAAGGGCCATTCAGTGGGTGGGGACAGAACAGAGACATCCTAGCACCTAGAGCAAGGGCCATTCTGTGGGTGGGGACAGAGCAGAGACATCCTAGCACCTAGAGCAAGGGCCATTCAGTGGGTGGGGACAGAACAGAGACATCCTAGCACCTAGAGCAAGGGCCATTCTGTGGGTGGGGACAGAGCAGAGACATCCTAGCACCTAGAGCAAGGACCATTCAGTGGGTGGGGACAGAGCAGAGACATCCTAGCACCTAGAGCAAGGGCCATTCAGTGGGTGGGGACAGAACAGAGACACCCTAGCACCTAGAGCAAGGGCCATTCTGTGGGTGGGGACAGAGCAGAGACATCCTAGCACCTAGAGCAAGGGCCATTCTGTGGGTGGGGACAGAGCAGAGACATCCTAGCACCTAGAGCAAGGGCCATTCTGTGGGTGGGGACAGAACAGAGACATCCTAGCACCTAGAGCAAGGGCCATTCTGTGGGTCGGGACAGAGCAGAGACATCCTAGCACCTAGAGCAAGGGCCATTCTGTGGGTGGGGACAGAGCAGAGACACCCTAGCACCTAGAGCAAGGACCATTCTGTGGGTGGGGACAGAGCAGAGACACCCTAGCACCTAGAGCAAGGACCATTCTGTGGGTAGGGACAGAGCAGAGACACCCTAGCACCTAGAGCAAGGGCCATTCTGTGGGTGGGGACAGAGCAGAGACATCCTAGCACCTAGAGCAAGGGCCATTCTGTGGGTGGGGACAGAGCAGAGACATCCTAGCACCTAGAGCAAGGGCCATTCAGTGGGTAGGGACAGAGCAGAGACATCCTAGCACCTAGAGCAAGGACCATTCAGTGGGTAGGGACAGAGCAGAGACATCCTAGCACCTAGAGCAAGGGCCATTCTGTGGGTGGGGACAGAGCAGAGACATCCTAGCACCTAGAGCAAGGGCCATTCTGTGGGTGGGGACAGAGCAGAGACATCCTAGCACCTAGAGCAAGGACCATTCAGTGGGTAGGGACAGAGCAGAGACATCCTAGCACCTAGAGCAAGGGCCATTCAGTGGGTGGGGACAGAGCAGAGACATCCTAGCACCTAGAGCAAGGGCCATTCAGTGGGTGGGGACAGAGCAGAGACACCCTAGCACCTAGAGCAAGGGCCATTCAGTGGGTGGGGACAGAGCAGAGACACCCTAGCACCTAGAGCAAGGGCCATTCAGTGGGTGGGGACAGAGCAGAGACATCCTAGCACCTAGAGCAAGGACCATTCAGTGGGTAGGGACAGAGCAGAGACATCCTAGCACCTAGAGCAAGGGCCATTCTGTGGGTGGGGACAGAGCAGAGACATCCTAGCACCTAGAGCAAGGGCCATTCAGTGGGTAGGGACAGAGCAGAGACATCCTAGCACCTAGAGCAAGGGCCATTCAGTGGGTGGGGACAGAGCAGAGACATCCTAGCACCTAGAGCAAGGGCCATTCTGTGGGTGGGGACAGAGCAGAGACATCCTAGCACCTAGAGCAAGGACCATTCAGTGGGTAGGGACAGAGCAGAGACATCCTAGCACCTAGAGCAAGGGCCATTCAGTGGGTGGGGACAGAGCAGAGACATCCTAGCACCTAGAGCAAGGGCCATTCTGTGGGTGGGGACAGAGCAGAGACATCCTAGCACCTAGAGCAAGGGCCATTCAGTGGGTGGGGACAGAGCAGAGACATCCTAGCACCTAGAGCAAGGGCCATTCAGTGGGTGGGGACAGAGCAGAGACATCCTAGCACCTAGAGCAAGGGCCATTCTGTGGGTGGGGACAGAGCAGAGACATCCTAGCACCTAGAGCAAGGGCCATTCAGTGGGTGGGGACAGAGCAGAGACATCCTAGCACCTAGAGCAAGGACCATTCAGTGGGTAGGGACAGAGCAGAGACATCCTAGCACCTAGAGCAAGGGCCATTCTGTGGGTGGGGACAGAGCAGAGACATCCTAGCACCTAGAGCAAGGGCCATTCAGTGGGTGGGGACAGAGCAAAGACATCCTAGCACCTAGAGCAAGGGCCATTCAGTGGGTGGGGACAGAGCAGAGACATCCTAGCACCTAGAGCAAGGGCCATTCTGTGGGTAGGGACAGAGCAGAGACATCCTAGCACCTAGAGCAAGGACCATTCTGTGGGTGGGGACAGAACAGAGACATCCTAGCACCTAGAGCAAGGACCATTCTGTGGGTAGGGACAGAGCAGAGACATCCTAGCACCTAGAGCAAGGGCCATTCTGTGGGTGGGGACAGAGCAGAGACATCCTAGCACCTAGAGCAAGGGCCATTCTGTGGGTGGGGACAGAGCAGAGACATCCTAGCACCTAGAGCAAGTTCCATTCTGTGGGTAGGGACAGAGCAGAGACATCCTAGCACCTAGAGCAAGGGCCATTCTGTGGGTAGGGACAGAGCAGAGACATCCTAGCACCTAGAGCAAGGGCCATTCTGTGGGTGGGGACAGAGCAGAGACATCCTAGCACCTAGAGCAAGGGCCATTCTGTGGGTAGGGACAGAGCAGAGACATCCTAGCACCTAGAGCAAGGGCCATTCTGTGGGTAGGGACAGAGCAGAGACATCCTAGCACCTAGAGCAAGGGCCATTCTGTGGGTGGGGACAGAGCAGAGACATCCTAGCACCTAGAGCAAGGGCCATTCTGTGGGTGGGGACAGAGCAGAGACATCCTAGCACCTAGAGCAAGGGCCATTCTGTGGGTAGGGACAGAGCAGAGACATCCTAGCACCTAGAGCAAGGGCCATTCTGTGGGTAGGGACAGAGCAGAGACATCCTAGCACCTAGAGCAAGGGCCATTCTGTGGGTGGGGACAGAGCAGAGACATCCTAGCACCTAGAGCAAGGGCCATTCTGTGGGTAGGGACAGAGCAGAGACATCCTAGCACCTAGAGCAAGGGCCATTCTGTGGGTAGGGACAGAGCAGAGACATCCTAGCACCTAGAGCAAGGGCCATTCTGTGGGTGGGGACAGAGCAGAGACATCCTAGCACCTAGAGCAAGGGCCATTCTGTGGGTAGGGACAGAGCAGAGACATCCTAGCACCTAGAGCAAGGGCCATTCTGTGGGTGGGGACAGAGCAGAGACATCCTAGCACCTAGAGCAAGGGCCATTCAGTGGGTGGGGACAGAGCAAAGACATCCTAGCACCTAGAGCAAGGGCCATTCAGTGGGTGGGGACAGAGCAGAGACACCCTAGCACCTAGAGCAAGGGCCATTCAGTGGGTGGGGACAGAGCAGAGACATCCTAGCACCTAGAGCAAGGGCCATTCAGTGGGTGGGGACAGAGCAGAGACATCCTAGCACCTAGAGCAAGGGCCATTCTGTGGGTGGGGACAGAGCAGAGACATCCTAGCACCTAGAGCAAGGGCCATTCAGTGGGTGGGGACAGAGCAGAGACATCCTAGCACCTAGAGCAAGGGCCATTCAGTGGGTGGGGACAGAGCAGAGACATCCTAGCACCTAGAGCAAGGGCCATTCTGTGGGTAGGGACAGAGCAGAGACATCCTAGCACCTAGAGCAAGGGCCATTCAGTGGGTGGGGACAGAGCAGAGACATCCTAGCACCTAGAGCAAGGGCCATTCAGTGGGTAGGGACAGAGCAGAGACATCCTAGCACCTAGAGCAAGGGCCATTCTGTGGGTAGGGACAGAGCAGAGACATCCTAGCACCTAGAGCAAGGGCCATTCAGTGGGTAGGGACAGAGCAGAGACATCCTAGCACCTAGAGCAAGGACCATTCAGTGGGTGGGGACAGAGCAGAGACATCCTAGCACCTAGAGCAAGGGCCATTCAGTGGGTAGGGACAGAGCAGAGACATCCTAGCACCTAGAGCAAGGGCCATTCTGTGGGTGGGGACAGAGCAGAGACATCCTAGCACCTAGAGCAAGGGCCATTCTGTGTGTGGGGACAGAGCAGAGACATCCTAGCACCTAGAGCAAGGGCCATTCAGTGGGTGGGGACAGAGCAGAGACATCCTAGCACCTAGAGCAAGGGCCATTCTGTGGGTGGGGACAGAGCAGAGACATCCTAGCACCTAGAGCAAGGGCCATTCTGTGGGTGGGCAGAGTGTAAGAAAAATATACAGAATTGTTTACTAGAGAAAACGCCACCTAACAACGACTTTTAAAGTACATGTAATAGTAATGCAAAAACAAAAGTGTTGCCAAATCAACGGCCTTGAGCAAAGCTCGTATTAAGATCTGCACTGTATTACTCGAAAGTGTTGCAAGCCAATTGGACAAAGGCGGTTGTTCTAACTCTTTTAGGCTAGTAGCAGTTGTTTTAACTCGTTCAGACCAGTCAGTGATTGTTGACCTTTGTCCCCACCCTCACTCCCACCCACCCCACATCCCACTCACCCATACCACTCGATCCAGCCAAGTACAAGAAGGATGTTAATACTAACCAAGTGCTTCTTTCACTCGGCTGCCTTCTTTTGTCTGATTGTATAGTGTACACTACAATTGTTCCATGTTGTATTTTGCACTCTGGAGCAAGTTACCTCATTTATATTGTTAGTGTCTAACAGCCGGGCATTCACACACACACACACACACACACACACATTCCCACATCATGTCCCCCACACCATTCAGTCCCTTGTGACACTTTTCCATCATTTAATGCATACCTCTTTCGCACTGATAAAACACGCATCATGAATTTGGATTCATAAGGAAAGTCGCCACTGCGCTCAGCTGATAACTTTACTTCAGCAGTAGCACATTCTGCAAGGGTAAGATAACCCCCCCCCCCCCCCCTTCTGTGATAACCTTACTGCACGCTTCTAAAAGGTAAGAGCTCTTTTCACAAAAAGGCAAGGCAGAGAGAAATTATGATTGATGTTGGAACACCAGGGGGTGCGAGGCTCTCCTGACCTATCACGCGAGACAAGCACAAAAAGCACAAACGCTACCCCCACCCCCCACCCACCCCAAAAAATAAACGAAAAAAGGGACAGGAACAACCAAGGTTATCGCTGAATTACTGTATTACATTCCACGCATGACTAGGCTCGATTCACACACCCTGACACTCATATTACACGCGTGCAAGTGAGTTATCTGACAATGCGAAGCTGATCAAGAAGGCCTCTAAACCACAGAAATACATGGACCCCAGCAAACTGTTCTCTCTGATGGGAAGACACTGCAATATCGTGCAACTTGGACGCGCTCCAAAACAAGGCCATTAAAACGAACATAACGAACAAGGAGAGGTATTCAGACAAAAAGAGGTCCGGGGATAGGGGTTTGGGTGGGTGCAGGGTGTGGGTGGGTGCAGGGTGTGGGTGGGTGCAGGATGTGTGTGTGCAGGGTGTGTGTGTGCAGGGTGTGTGTGTGTGCAGGGTGTGGGAGGGTGCAGGGTGTGGGTGGGTGCAGGTGGGTGCAGGGTGTGGGTGGGTGCAGGGTGTGGGTGGGTGCAGGGTGTGGGTGGGTGCAGGGTGATTTAAAAGACAAAGAGACGAGACACTAAAAGCGTTGCAGATGCAGAATGGGGTCAGACATGATAAGCGTACGAAGAAGGCATTGCATCTCTCTCTGTGTCTCTCTGTGTCTATCTGTGTCTGTCTCTGTGTATGTCTATCTGTGTCTGTCTCTGTCTGTCTGTCTGTCTGTGTGTCTGTCTGTGTGTCTGTGTGTCTGTGTGTCTGTCTGTCTGTCTGTCTCTCTCTCTCTCTCTGTTAATAGAAAAAGTCTCTCCCTCTCTCTCTCTCTCTCTCTCTCTCTCTCTCTCTCTCTCTCTCTCTCTCTCTATGTTAAAGGTCCTTGTCTACATTTTTATACCGAAATCGCCATTTGACCATTAAAATGCAGAGTCTATTATCTACAATTATCAACAATACACCCCCTTTCGATCAGGAAAGACGAAGCCAGTGTAGCCGTTTGAAAATTCATTGCAGTATTCCAGCGTAGTACTCATAGTAGGATATCCTTATTTGGAAAATGCCAAGCGCAAAACTCCTCTCAAATCCCGTGCATTTCGTGCGTTTAAAAAAAGCGTGGACAGCGCTCCAGTGTCAAACTGTTGCTGCACTTGTTTGGGCGTGGCTATAAGCAAAGTGACATGAATTTGATTGGTCAGTATTTTTAGGCAAAGCACATGTTCTCAGCAAACAGAAAACAAAATATTGGAAGCGTGAGTCACGCTACCCAAAAATAAAATCTTTTTTTACATATATTTTTTTTCTATAACTTTTTTCCCCATGGTTCATTCATCATCTGACATAACTTTTTAGCGAAATCTAACCATAAGATTATTGAAAAAAAAGCAAAAATGTAGACGACCACCTTTAATAGAAAAAGTGGAATTACCAATTCAAGGCTAGGTCATTCGATTTTGTACCTAAAGTTTGGCTAGGTTCATTTCAGTTGAGCCCCCTCCCTCTCTGTCAGTCTGTCTGTGAGTGTGTGTGCCTCACTCTTTCTCACTAAAACCTTGCCAGGGAAATAACGTCACTTTCAGTTTCACAATTCACTGAACACACTCGTGTGAACAAGCCGTCATATCTGTCCTACATAACGACACAAAGAAAGGCGTTATGCATATATCTTTTTATTTTTTTATTTATGAAGTAAGTGTATGAAATAATCTTCAAAAGGAGATGACAGCTCTTTGTGCTGATTTGACCTTGACCTTGCGTGTTTCTCTTCTCGTGAGATAGGCCTATTTGTACCTCGTTTGCTTTCTTTTCTTTATTTGGTGTTTAACGTCGTTTTCAACCGTTCAAGGTTATATCGCGACGGGGAAAGGGGGGGGATGTGATAGAGCCACTTGTTAATTGTTTCTTGTTCACAAAAGCACTAATCAAAAAATTGCTCCAGGGGCTTGCAACGTAGTACAATATATGACCTTACTGGGAGAATGCAAGTTTCCAGTACAAAGGACTTAATATTTCTTACATACTGCTTGACTAAAATCTTTACAAACATTGACTATATTCTATACAAGAAACACTTAACAAGGGTAAAAGGAGAAACAGAATCCGTTAGTCGCCTCTTACTCGCTGGGGAGCATCGGGTAAATTCTTCCCCCTAATCAGCGGGGGGTCCTCGTTTGCTTTCGCGGATGACTAGATGATAGCATGCAGAAAGAAAATGAACGTACGCAAATACACAGATGACCAAACACCGTGAATCTCTCTCTCTCTCTCTCTTGAAAAAGAGCGTGCGTGCGTGCGTGCGTGTGTGCGCGTCGTGAGTGTGTGTATGTGTGCGCGTGCGTGCGTAGATGGGTGAATGAATCGATTTATCTGTCAACCAGTCTTTCTCATTGTGCGAGTACTGCTGTAACTTTTTCTCAATGTGATCTTTCTTTATTTGGTGTTTAACGTCGTTTTCAACCACGAAGGTTATTTTCTCAATGTGATCGTCCAAAATTAAAATGCAACGCAAACACGTGGAGTTTCCGGTTCCCAGGACTGAACGTAAGTTCTTTGAGCATTCAGTGCCCACCATTCACCTCTTTTCCTGTCACAACACGGGGAACTGGTGCCATTCTTTTTAGACACACACACCTGCACCGTACGGTACCCCGCCTTCAGACACACACACCTGCACCGTACGGTACCCCTTTTCAGACACACACACCTGCACCGTACGGTACCCCCTTTTCAGACACACACACCTGCACCGTACGGTACCCCTTTTCAGACACACACACCTGCACCGTACGGTACCCCGCCTTCAGACACACACACCTGCACCGTACGGTACCCCTTTTCTGACACACACACCTGCACCGTACGGTACCCCGCCTTCAGACACACACACCTGCACCGTACGGTACCCCTTTTCTGACACACACACCTGCACCGTACGGTACCCCGCCTTCAGACACACACACCTGCACCGTACGGTACCCCTTTTCTGACACACACACCTGCACCGTACGGTACCCCGCCTTCAGACACACACACCTGCACCGTACGGTACCCCTTTTCAGACACACACACCTGCACCGTACGGTACCCCTTTTCAGACACACACACCTGCACCGTACGGTACCCCTTTTCAGACACACACACCTGCACCGTACGGTACCCCTTTTCAGACACACACACCTGCACCGTACGGTACCCCTTTTCAGACACACACACCTGCACCGTACGGTACCCCTTTTCAGACACACACACCTGCACCGTACGGTACCCCTTTTCAGACACACACACCTGCACCGTACGGTACCCCTTTTCAGACACACACACCTGTACCGTACGGTACCCCTTTTCAGACACACACACCTGCACCGTACGGTACCCCTTTTCAGACACACACACCTGCACCGTACGGTACCCCCTTTTCAGACACACACACCTGCACCGTACGGTACCCCTTTTCAGACACACACACCTGCACCGTACGGTACCCCGCCTTCAGACACACACACCTGCACCGTACGGTACCCCTTTTCTGACACACACACCTGCACCGTACGGTACCCCGCCTTCAGACACACACACCTGCACCGTACGGTACCCCTTTTCTGACACACACACCTGCACCGTACGGTACCCCGCCTTCAGACACACACACCTGCACCGTACGGTACCCCTTTTCTGACACACACACCTGCACCGTACGGTACCCCGCCTTCAGACACACACACCTGCACCGTACGGTACCCCTTTTCAGACACACACACCTGCACCGTACGGTACCCCTTTTCAGACACACACACCTGCACCGTACGGTACCCCTTTTCAGACACACACACCTGCACCGTACGGTACCCCTTTTCAGACACACACACCTGCACCGTACGGTACCCCTTTTCAGACACACACACCAGCACCGTACGGTACCCCTTTTCAGACACACACACCTGCACCGTACGGTACCCCTTTTCAGACACACACACCTGCACCGTACGGTACCCCTTTTCAGACACACACACACCTGCACCGTACGGTACCCCTTTTCAGACACACACACACCTGCACCGTACGGTACCCCTTTTAAGACACACACACACCTGCACCGTACGGTACCCCTTTTCAGACACACACACACCTGCACCGTACGGTACCCCTTTTCAGACACACACACACCTGCACCGTACGGTACCCCTTTTAAGACACACACACCTGCACCGTACGGTACCCCTTTTAAGACACACACACCTGCACCGTACGGTACCCCTTTTTAGACACACACACCTGCACCGTACGGTACCCCTTTTCAGACACACACACCTGCACCGTACGGTACCCCTTTTTAGACACACACACCTGCACCGTACGGTACCCCTTTTTAGACACACACACCTGCACCGTACGGTACCCCTTTTCAGACACACACACCTGCACCGTACGGTACCCCTTTTCAGACACACACACACCTGCACCGTACGGTACCCCTTTTCAGACACACACACCTGCACCGTACGGTACCCCTTTTAAGACACACACACCTGCACCGTACGGTACCCCTTTTAAGACACACACACCTGCACCGTACGGTACCCCTTTTCAGACACACACACCTGCACCGTACGGTACCCCTTTTTAGACACACACACCTGCACCGTACGGTACCCCTTTTTAGACACACACACCTGCACCGTACGGTACCCCTTTTCAGACACACACACCTGCACCGTACGGTACCCCTTTTCAGACACACACACCTGCACCGTACGATACCCCGCCTTCACTATTCTCTATCCAACAATCTTCCTTTGACGATCAAAAACCTTGGGAGGCTCTACATTGAGAAGCATAGGACATGACTCAATAGCCAGTGTGCGAGGTACTAAAAATGTGCGCCTCAGGGGCAGACAACATTGTTCGACTAAACACAGCCATAGGACATGACTTCATAGCCATTGTGCGAGGCACTAAAAAAGGTCACAGTGGCCCAGGGGCAGACAACATTGTTCAACTAAACACAGCCATAGGACATGACTTCATAGCCATTGTGCGAGGTACTAAAAACGGTATGGCCCAGGGGCAGACAACAAGTTGTTCAACTAAACACAGCCAACATTCATGGCCACGGATTTACTTTACGGAGCTTCTGGCATTGTGTTCAACCAAAGGCTTGCCCCTTTTAATTGTCCCCCGTCAACTGGAGGAATGTAGGTAGGCGCTGGTCGGCTGCGGTGTAAATGGTTTGGTGCTGAACGGCGTGTTACCGTATATTACGGGCTATAGTATAGTGTGGGTTGAACACTATCCCTGCTTTCCGGTGTCACGAACTGAAACTCTGCCTGAACAATCCCTCTCAATGCGGTCAATGCGCATGCGCTAATATGGGGAGATTAATCAGGTCGTGAACAACCTAACCCTTACCCTAACCCTAACCCTAACCCATGGTTCGTTCGGTCAAAGGGTCGCATTTTTAAATCCCAAGATTGGCGCAGGCGCATTGACAGCATTGAGAGGGATTGTTCAGCAGAGTTTTCAGTTCGTGATACCGGCAGCAGTTTTGGAACTTCAAAATGTACGGCAGACACGCTTTTCGTATTCGTCAAAATAAGGTTACTGTCTGATGTATATGGACAGTTATTTGACATAAGTGGTCTCTGTACCTCTCTATATTGAATATGTGCGCCATCCCCATTATCTAACCTCCTAATTCCACCATGGCTTTCATGGAATCATTGGTCTCTTTTTCCCTACCCGTCTTCCGCCCCCACCTCGCCCCAAATGATGAGAGTAGTCCCTCTCTGGGCGAGGGCTGGTTGAAAAAAGCTCGTTTGTATTGCTTATGCCACAACCCTCGTACAATAAATTTGATTTGATTTGAAAGAACCAAACAGTTTGATCATAAACGCAAACAGCCAGGTCAACCCGGAGCAATGACCCCCATCCATAAAGAACTTAAAAATGTGGTTAAAAAAACACATAGGCTAGTCAACCAGAGGCAATTTTGAATTTGTGTGTGCTTATTATTTTCTTGTTCAAATAAGGAAAAGTTAAAATGAACATTGACCAAGGACGTTTCCTGAGAAAGACAAATACAGGCATATGACAAGTTGATTAAATTGTTAAAAAACCCGAGCTGCCATCGAAAGTTGTCGATTACTCACAGTCACAGCACTGTAGTGAGTTGAATTCCCTGATCGGTTCGATGCACTGGGTGACTCACTCTTTAACAGTAAGCTGGCAGAAATCGTGCGATCAAAACAACTTAAAATGCGCAGTTGTCAGCTAACAGGTTTTCGACACTGACGAATGTTCTACCCCTTGGGGCTCATGTGCACCCTTTTAAGACTGCATTCTTTTCAGTAAAAATAGAATAAAATACTAATAACCTCTTTCGATGATACGATGATGAATTCATTTTAGGTGATGAATTTTACTTTGTTGTTGTTGTTGTTGTTGTTGTTGTTGTTGTTGTTGTTAGCCGTATATGCAAGTAGTGTATGGATGTATGAGTATTTCCACACCAGGACAAATTCCAATGGCTGTTATGCTATATGGAGAAATGAATTCTTGTTCTTGTTCTTCCCTTCTCGTGTAAGCTATCCAAACAACGACAACAGATGTGTCTAGGCTTGCACACGGGGTAATAGCATCCAACCACTTACAAACATACCAAAACTCAACAGCCTAGCGGCTTCAACGTGGCTAGTTGCTGCTCAATTCATTTCAGTAATCACAGGGTGACATTGTTGTCATTTGCCTGATAAGTTCTCCCCCCAAACACACACACACACAAACTGTGACACACACACACACACACACACACACTGTGACATACACACACACACACACACTGTGACACATACACACACACACTGTGACACACACACACTGTGACACATACACACACACACATACAGGCACACACACTGTGACACACACACATACAGGCACACACACTGTGACACACACAAACACTCAGTGTGACACACACACACACACACACTGTGACACAACCACACATACTGTGACACACATATACACTGTGACACACACACACACACACACACACTGTGACACACACACATACAGGCACACACACTGTGACACACACACACACACTGTGACACACACACACATACACTGTGACACACACACACACTGTGACACACACACACAGACACACACACACACAGTGACACACACACACAGTGACACACACACACACACACACACAGCGACACACTGACACACACACAGTGACACACACACACACTGTGACACACACACACACACACACACACACATACACTGTGACACACACACACACTGTGACACACACACAGTGACACACACACACACACACAGTGACACACACACACACAGTGACACACACACACACACACAGTGACACACACACACAGTGACACACACACACACACAGAGTGACACACACAGTGACACACACACACACACACACACACACACACACACACACACACACGCAAACACACTGACACATACCACTGTGCACAAAAAGCAGCCAGTGTGTGTAGTCACGGCACTTGGTATGTGTCCAAGTGGAGAGAAGCTCTTATCTCAGTGTCATCAAACTCGCGTGCTGAAGAATCTCTCCGCGGAGTTGCTTGATCGTTCTTCTTTGTACTCAAGCCTGTCGACCGCTTTTACAGTTTCACTGGGTTGTTCTTTTGTGTGTCTTTCCAATTATGCAAGCTTCAATGTGATTGTGAACCAAAAAACAAGAAAGGTAAGTTGTTGGTTTGTGTGATTGTGACCGATCACCCAAATCAACACATTTTCTTACGATTTATTTTTTGCTGCATGCCTAAGTTATTTCTTGTTTTTGTTTTTGTGTCATATGTTAGCAGTCTCCAAGAAACTCGTACAGATTTATTTTTCAACCACGCTATTTCTTTTGGAAGTTCAGATCAGCTGCTAAGAAGTGTGAAATGTACAGTCATGCACATCATCTGAAACGTCTCAGCACTCATACTCTATAATTATGTTAACGAATCTACAAAGGGAAGCAACCAACTGCCTCCTTTACAGTAATTAACCGCAATTAAAAGAAGAGAGTCTAAAAATGGCAAAGCTCAAAACACCTCGGACTGGCACGTTTATTGTGTGTGAGGGTGCATCTCATTAAACACTACCTCCGGCTTTGATCGTACCGTCATTGGTGTGAAGCGCTGACAACACTGCTGTGACTCTGCATTAAAACGAATGTCAATGCGGTTCCTGGACTAGGGTGACCTTGAAAATGTGTGTCATTTGTGTAAGTACAGGGATGTGCCAGATGTTTGCTGAAAAAGCCATTACATTAAATGGCATGCTGGGGTATGGCGCTCGAAATCCGTTCAACAACGATCTCTCTAATAACTGTAACTAAACTATATGGTCACTTGATGATTTCGAGTGCCTATGGCTGTCACCCACAGGGCGCAGGTTGCCAAGTTGTAAGAAAGCGTCGTAAGGAATGCGAGCACCTGCGATAAAACGTGGCAGGGGAGGGTGGGTTGATGATAACACTGCAATCAATACTGCCACTACCGCATGTTACAGTAGTCAATCTCGCAAACACACAGTCGCTTTTCACCAAACCACGTCGATGCTAGTGGGAATGTATAGGATACGCAGACAGTGACTGAGTGACACTTATGACACTTATAATATTGTTATCAACAAATTGTATTTTGTGTGTGTGTGTGTGTGTGTGTGTGTGTGTGTGTGTGGTAGTGTGTGTGTGTGTGTGTGTGTGTGTGGGTGTGTGTGTGTATGTACGCTGTTGCTATTATACATCGCCGTGACCTGTGGTGAGAAGGGGCGATTATTATTATTACTTAACATTGGGACACAGTAACAAGTTCATCAACTGAGACAACGTGACACCGAAACTAACGCACTTTGACACTTAAATCAACACACGTCGACGGTGGTTTCGTGCCAATAAAATAAATAAATATGGACAGAGGCTGCATAACTCTTAAAATTGACACTAAAACGCCAGAAGACAATAACACGCCCAACTCAGTCAAAACCGCCAGGCAACCGGGTTTTATGCAGCAAGCACTGCGTGCCATAAAATCTCAGAAAAATACGCTACAACACATGAAATCATACGAGACATTGCCAGTGTTCGCAACGAAAAACGGCTACCACGACCACAAAGTTGCACGCATTGACCTGTAATAACTCGGCATGGACGCGAACAGATCACAAGTACTGTTATAACCTATGAACCTCGTTAAACTTTTGACTCAACGTTGATCATGTCCACACGTTTGAATAGTAGCGCTTTTTCTCCAGTAGATGCATGTATACACGCGAGAAAGGGAATAGAAGCAACTGCTCAAACGACTAGCTATGGCAACTGCAGCAACAAAGTTAAAGACCACTCGACACAGAGAGCACCCAGGCTGTTCATTTTTGGTATGTGACCAAGTGAAGGGATGGTCTTATCCCATGTCAAAGCCTGGCTATGCGCTTCGTTCAATAATGAATTTTCTCGATTTGCTCTATAAATCCCTTAGTGCACTGGGATGTCTCAATAACTTAAATAATAATAATACGAGAATTTATAACGCGCACATATCTCACCACAAGGCGACTCAAGGCGCACTCATACACATTTTTTCGCATTAACAACTCAAGCACACTCATATACACTTACGCATAAATTACATGAAGATAACAAGGCAACAACACAAACAGAGACACAGCACTCAAAAGTAAGCATGAAAAAGAAAAGAAAATTTCAAATAATAATTATGTACATGGCTATTTACAACTGCTCTGATTGAGGCTTGCGGGTGAGGAGGGTGTAGCGGGGCACTGTAGTCTGAGGAATATTTAGGGAAAAGAAAAGTCTTTGAAATGATAAAGTACCCCCTATGTACCTGTACAAGTCATATAAATGCGGCCTTGTCTCTAATTAGGATGAAGGAGTCGGCGACAAGGGCAGTGACAGTGCGGCACTATCTGACTACATCATCAAAGCAGACAGTCCATCAAGCGAACTCGCTTCCTGCCCGCTTCCTCCTCGCTGATAAACATCAAACGTTCGAACTGCCACTCCGACCTCCAAACCACCGCTTCATACCAGACACTTCATGGTCTGAAGGAATATTGCTATTTCATATGTTACGTGGATTTCCATTGGTCAATTGCGCAAAACTGAGCTCAGTGCAAAAGTGATATCGACGACATTTCCGTCGATATCAGTTTTGATATCGACGACCTCTTTATTGCTTCCCCACTTCAAAAACAAAAACACCTAAATTTAAAAACAAACAAATATATATATATATATGAAACTGTAATGA
This sequence comes from Littorina saxatilis, assembly GCF_037325665.1. Lineage (NCBI taxonomy): Eukaryota > Metazoa > Mollusca > Gastropoda > Littorinimorpha > Littorinidae > Littorina > Littorina saxatilis. Next base: position 69,368,807 of record NC_090261.1, read on the forward strand.
TCCCAGAATTTAGTTGAGCAAGTGACTAAAGACTTTTTGAAAGAAAAGACATTTGAAAATACTGAAAAGTACAAGAAAAGAGTGAACAAAAAGAAATAATAATCAAAGGGAGGGATATGGAACAGCCAAAACTGAGACAAATACTTTTGTGATTTCTTTACAGTAAAAATAATACAACATGTCCAGAGAATTAGCAATATATCTAACATTGACTGACTGTGTGATGATATCTTCTGCTATTGGTCTGTTTCGACAGTGATACCAAAATCTCGACCTCCCTCCGGTCTCGATTTTGATATCACTGTCTCAACAGACCATAGCAGAAGATATCATCACACAGTCCGTCAATATTGGGTAATGTAGATTGCGTACAAGGTTGTTCCCCTGCCCGCCCCCTCCACCTTCTTCCCCTCCCACCCCCCGCTTTGAAGATGTCTCACAGGAATCTCGAGGCTAGCCATCCCGTGGTGAATCTCGACGTCAGAGAGAGAGGTCCCCAGTCGCAAGAACAGGTTTTTATCATTCAGTTTTGTTATTAACAAACGATAATGAGTGTATGGATGTGTGATTGTTTCCACACCAGGACAAATACCAATGGCTTTTATGCTATATATATGGCGGATTGAATTCTTGTTCTCTTGTTCTTCTTCTCCAATGAAAAAACAATACAATAGCAAGTCGGACACAATAAGTACAAACGAAACTTCATTTTTCATTGTCATTTTCTTTACTTGATTATTTCTGCTTTCCAAATTGATTATTGATATTTTCGGTCTCTCTCTGTCTCTCTCTCTGTCTCTCTGTCTCTCTCTGTCTCTCTCCCTCCCTCTCCCTCCCTCCCTCTTCCTCCCTCTCTCTCTCTCTCTCCCTCTCTCTCTCTCTCTCTCTGTCTCTCTCTCTCTCTCTCTCTCTCTCTCTCTCTCTCTCTCTCCCTTCTCCCTCCCTCCCTCTTCCTCCCTCTCTCTCTCTCTCTTTGTTTTTCATTTCCATAGAAGCCCTTAATCAAAATCCCAAAATGATTTCCCCCATTTCCCACATTCAACATCCAACTCCTTCTGTCCAAAACGCTGCACGATGAAAACAGCAAGATTTTGATGTTTTTGCTGGTGTCACGAACAGACCAGTAAGCCTCCGTAAACACATTTCAAAAGAGAAGGTGCGGGAGATGTATGCAAACGACATCACACAACGTATACGCTTACAGGCATTTTAAAAGCTGTCTTATTCAG
>NC_090261.1:69372535-69437535 GCF_037325665.1 Littorina saxatilis
AATCCACCACCGTGGAAAAACCGAACAAAAAACATCAAGATGACAGCAACAAACGCAGCGACAGAAGAAGGCGGTCAAAAAGAAATACTCCAGCGACAGGTAAATGAGGAGGGGGGGGATACCAAGCAAGAGCTCCCCCCCACCCCCACTCCCCGTCACTGTCAAACCTGACAAGCACTGAGGTAGGCCAGATTGCAAAAACAACCGCCCCTCTACAGCTGTAGGAATATTGTCCACGGAAGGAGGGAGCAGCGATCACAAACGATTTCTTTCACCTTGCAACTGACACACGTTGCACCAACGCTGAACGGTAAGATTTAACTCGAAAAGAGAACAAATCATGGTACAAAAAAAACCGACGCATGCACGAAGGAGTCCCTTGTCAGTATCGACATGTGTTTTTATTGTGTTTTTTTAATTTTCCATGTACCCTCACGGGGTTTTTATTGGAATAAATAAAACTTGAAACTTGACATTCCAACGAAAGAAAGGCGCGATTACCATACACTTCGAATTTTGCTTGCTTACAATTTTGACAAACTGACAAATTTCTGTTGGCGGGCAGCGTAACTTTAAAGGTAGAGAGTGCTCGGCTAGATATGTTGTAGAGATTTGACGAACTGAAATATTTTGTTGGCGTGCAGCGTAACTTTAAATGTAGAGAGTGATCGGTTAGATATGCTGCAGAGATTTGACGAACTGAGCATAACTTTAAATGTAGAGAGTGATCGGTTAGATATGCTGCAGAGATTTGACGAACTGAGCATAACTTTAAAGGTAGAGAGTGATCGGTTAGATATGCTGCAGAAATTTGACGAACTGAGCATAACTTTAACGGTAGAGAGTGCTCGGCTAGACAATATGTTGCAGAGATTTGACGAACTGAAATATCTTGTTGCCGTGCAGCGTAACTTGAAAGGTAGAGAGTGCGGCAAGTGCACTACCAGCGGTAACAATGGCTTGGAGCATCTCAACGGCTCACTTGACATTTTCTTCAACCATCCGCTACAGTCCTCTCGCCTTCGTCGCCGCTCCAGGAAGAAACGGGGTGTGAAGTGCTTTGAAGAGAAGGTGAGAGTAACGGAATGTTGATGGCTGTACAGGAAGCCAGGAAATTGACACTAAGACACACTGAACAGATGACAACGTGAATGTTGACAACAAGGAACTTAGTCGATAAATATCGACAGGGGGCCGACAAATGGTTTAAATGTGAAATGTGTGTATATGGGTGTGGGTCTGAAACAAACAAACAAACAAACCATGTGAACCCCCCCCGGGCCGCAGGTCTTCGATGTAGTGATTGAAAAAAAAGGATGTTCTCAAATGGTTCAATTCTCATTTGGTCTGATTCTCAAATGGTACCGGTATACTCTCCCCCCCCCCCCCCCCCCCCCCCCCCCCCAGGCCGCAGGCCTAGGATTTAAAATAAAATTAATTAATCCCAGCGAAGCTGCAGGTATCCCACGAACGCTATACTGTAATCGACTTGAGAAATGTTCACACCGATAATACATGATAAAGAAGGATTCGTTGTGCCCGATTATGGGCTACAGTTGGAGATGGAAGTTCACCAAAAATTGGGACCATACTAACAAAAATACGGTGGGTAAAATTGGCGCCCCCATTTTTTCAGCAAACGCCACCCAAGGCCGCTTTGCTTCAAAATCTGCCGTGCACAAACCGTTCATCACAAGCATGTTGGGAAGACATATTTATCAATTGATCAACAAAATAAAACATTAAAAACAAGAGGCGAAGCCTTCAAGGCTCACGTAAGAAATCAACAAACAGTAACACAAACTCAATCACTCCGTCACACATACACACACACACAGTCGGCATAGGTGACACGGTGCAAGAGTGCGAGACACTTGATCCAGATCTGTCTGTCTGTAGCCTACTTACTTACACGACTGCCTGAGATGGCCAGATCGACACTGCGCTTTCGACAGCGCTGCGCTTCCTCGCGCAGACACTGGAAACACGCTGTGCAGATTAACCTGTTGGAAATCTCCTTTGGTATCTTCTTTATCTATTTTTCTGGAGCTACGAAACCGAACAATGTAAAATCGTCTTCTCCGAATCGGCGAACTGCAGCTCGGTGATAACTGTATCTATACCACAATCCTTCACGCGATCTGACCTAACCTTGACCCCTGACCTGGTCTACATACCACACACGACACAAACCAGTCACCTGTTTTAACCCCCTCCCCCCCCAAAACCCACCACCACCCGTTTTCTTTGGATACACACTTTAACTACATACGTGCCGACGAAATGTTGATCATTGCTTCAATACTTTGAAGCTGTTGCTTAAATAATAACCAGGTAAAATTAGTATTTCGGTGTTCAGTCAAATGTTAAAGTTTCTACCACAGACATACATACATACATACATACATACATACATACATACATACATACATACATACATACATACATACGCACGCACGCACGCACGCACGCACGCACAGACAGACAAAAGTTAGCATCGCATAGGCTACACTTACGTGAGCCAAAAAACGACACAACATTGTTAAAAAAATTTAATTATTATTGGCCAACGTTGAACGTTTACGAAGGCCTCAATCTTCACGCGCATAGACGAGATTAATAGGTGCTTGATTTTGGTATTTTGAATTACATAACATTAAACCTTTGTTGGGCTTCATGGTCATGGCAACAGCCATAATAATATTACATGATGTATAATATTATATTTCAGCATATGTGAATTACATGTCATCATACCAAACTGTCATACATTTTTATTCCTACATTATTCTGATTGATCACAACCAAACCTACTACCATTGGACACATCCAAATGCAAGCGCCTGTTCTTGACAATTTCCCACTGATCTAAAAAATAAAATCAGTGCAATTTCCTGGGTCGGGCTTTGCCAAAGACACTCACGGTTTGGCCTGTAGGTTAAATGTACAATGTATTTTCTGATTTGTGCACAAAAGCTTTTTTCTTAACATAACAATATTTAATGTCACTGTATGTTTGAAAGACCATGGTCACATTTGTAAAACAAATGTTAAATTAGAAAATAAATAACATTTTGGTTCATGATTTTTTCCTACACCTGTGCTGAAAATAAGAAATAAAAATGTCGGTATAATTTATAAGTCACTCAAATACAGCAAAGTATGAATGGTTTGAGTTTGTTGCGGTTGACCCTGCACACCCTCCCATAGGGTGACATATTTCACAACTTCCTGTGTTACACAAACTCAGTGATGACCAATTTTGCCTTCACCCCACCCATAGGGTGACGGATGTCACAACTTCCTGTGTACACAAACTGATGACGTATTTCACAACAAAATGGCGCTGCCCATGGTCAACCTCGAAACTATCCGTATGAATGGGGGCCCATAATAAAGACCCTTGTTCCTACTCATTTCTTTCCCTTTCCACACACACAAAACAACGGATTGACGAATAAGCAAAGCAAACAAACAAGCACACCTATTGATATTTACAGAAATGTTCAAGAAACCATATTAATGAGAGAAAATGACAGACAGACAGACAGACAGACTCTCTCTCTCTCTCACACACATACACACAAAGGGGAGGGGGGGTGTACATCTGCCATCGACCCGAAGCACTCAAGAATACGGAAGCAATCAATGAGTCTTCCGACTAAAGAGAAAGTGACCGCCCCTGAAACAAAGACCAAAGCTAGCTTGGGAACCAAGGGTTTCTACCATAGCGGACAAGGGTTTGAACCCTCGCTGAACCCTCGGATTTTGTGCGATTTGATTTGATTGGAGCGAAGCACCATCATGATGCTATTTGTCTGACTAAGAGCGAGAGCAGGACAGACAGTGACAATCAACTTTAATTCGCCCAAATGACCGTGCTGAAATTAGCTGACATTTCCAAGTGACTCATGCACGGGTTGAGAAAATGGAGGAGCAAAATGAACATGCATTTAACGGCACGTTGCTGCATGTTTGGAATGTTGTTCGGAAATCTGAAATACAGCTGTATTTACGCTGACGTGCATTCACACACATCAACAGACTTCAACACAGCCACACACATCCCTCCTTCCCATGCGAACAATCACGACAACCATACATTTGTCTTAGTTTTGAATGGGATAAAAGCATTCCCTTGTAAACACACACACACACACACACACACACACACACACACACACACACACCCACCCACACACACACCCACACACCCACACACCCACCCACCCATACACACACACACACACACACACACACACACACACACACACACACACACACACACACATTTAGTCCCTTTATTTCTGATCATGGAATCAGCAAAGCACTGAGCATTCTCCAACCATAATAGTACTACATCAGTCGATACTGACCGCGAAGACAACACAGGTAGGAAGAGAAAATCGATGATCACACTGATTGCCTGACACGATTTGCTGACAAATGATTTGAGCGGTGTCACTGTGTGGCTAGAGTCTTTATCGATGACAGATTGAGCTCCGATCGGACATCTCGCCATAGAAACACACTCACGGTACCAATCCGGATCGACACCATTACTAAGGGATCTATAAATGAACACCTGAAGTCCTCCGAAAACGGCGTATGGCTGCCTAAATGGCGGGGTAAGAAACGGTCATACACGTAAAATTCCACTCGTGCAAAAAACACGAGTGTACGTGGGAGTTTCAGCCCACGAACGCAGAAGAAGAAGAACACCGGAAGAAGGTGCAACGTCCGAAACGTCCTTGTGGACAGGATGAAATAAAGTATGACTCAAAACCCTTGTCTGTTATTAATAATAACAAGAAATTCCTACGAGGTAGGAAAAACACCCCCGTCAAAGGGAAATAACCTTCTCAGTTGGTGGCAGTGACTGAGTGAGAATGGTTAGTTCCCTTTGACCATTAAGATGTTCCTCTATAAGTCCTTGTATAATTTTAATCCACCAATAACTCCCTAACCGTGTGTTTGACTGGTCCCAATTTTTGTAAGGACCGTCTCAGGAATGTATAGAACCTGTTCACCAAGTTTGGTGACGATCGGTCCGTTCATTCTTGAGATCTATATGCGAACACAAACAAACAAACAAACAAACAAACAAACACATCGAGCGAAACCTATACACACCCCTATACCGGGGGTGTAATAAATGTATTTGTTGCTTGTGTCGGTATTGCAGATAGTAAGAGGGGCAAGGGGGTAGTAGTTCACACAAGACATCATGACATGTATGTTTTACTTTATCAAGCTGATATAATTTGCACAATGTGAGTGACTGCTAAGGAATTTTAGATGTGTTTTAGTGCAACTTACTCTCAATTCTTAGTAAATGTGATATGTTTTAGTGTTGTTGGTTTTTAGTGCAAGTCTTAATTCTTAGGGGCCCGGTAGCTCAGATGGTAGAGCACTGGACTTGTGATCGGAAGGTCGCAGGTTCGAATTCGGGCCGGGACGGACACGGGTCAACTTTATGTGCAGACCCAGAGACGGAAGCCATGTCCCACCCCCGTGTCATCACAATGGCACGTAAAAGACCTTGGTCACTCTGCCATAAGTGCAGGTGGCTGAATACACCTAAACACGCAGACACCTGGGTTGCGCGACTCCGTTGCTGCTAGCTTTCCACTGGGAGGAAGCGACCCGAATTTCCCAGCGATGGGACAATAAAGTAATGAAAATGAAATGAAAAAAATGTATTTTATGTCTGTAATCGCCCGACACTGCATGGCAATGTTCCTTGTTTTTATTAGGACAGTAACATTTTGAGTCCCTGAGTCTTGAGTCTTGAACAGCATCAACGTTTCAGAAACATAAGAGAAGCTACGAGAAGTTACTCAGTCACAACTAAGGATTCAGTCGCGGCGTCTCCTTTAATGATGTATCCAGTACAACACGCTTCTTCTTGCCCCCCTTCTTCCTTTGTTTTCTTCTTTACTTCCTTCTTTATTTTCATTCTTTTACTTCCTTCCCTCTTTACGTTCTTTCTTCAGTCCGCGCAAGATGGGCAAGCCAAAAGCCGTCGTCCGGCGAAGGAATGTCACCGTGGTATGGAACACACAGGGGCCCCAGTGTCTTCCCTTACACGTCGACACCATTTTTCTTTCACCCTCGGCAAGACCCTAGGCTAATCGCGCAACGTATCTGCAATGTTTCTAAACAGCTTCACAGATAAGGCGCAGGTGTACGTATACAAGTACACAAACTAGTCACATTGAGGTAAAAAAATAAAATAAAAAACCGACAGAAACATGTAGCAAGGAGCCTAATAAAGAGTGTCTATGCCCGTGGTCGTCACATGTCCTGATGTGAAGGAGGGATAGTTAAAGTCACATGCCTTCTCGATCCTGCGTCACCAAGACAGATCTGTCTAGGGTTTTACACGTGAGAAGAACATCTTCCACTTGGATTAATACCAACAATCAATATTCTGGCTGCTTCATGTGCAGAGTGGGAATACATTTTTTCTGATTTTTGTTTTAGCAGGGGCATTTCTGGAAGCCCCCGAGAACCTTTTCACAGTGTGAGGACTAAAACGACACCCTCGCTTGCACGAGAAGGAATGTACCTTTATAGAGGAATGGCATGCAAGAGTATTTCTGGAAGCCCCCGAGAACCTGTTCTATGTGTGGACTAAACAAACAGCCGTAAAGCAAAGCGGTGTGGACTAAAACAAACAGCCGTGGGGTCGTTATCTACGTCACCTCGGGGCATCAAGCTGTCATCGCCCTGTCGTCATCAGCGTTTATCTCACTACGCTCCATGCATAATGTTGACTATGTTCGCACAGCGGCGGTGGTAACACTACTGATAGTCTTTGGACGCTACAGGAACATGATGTGAGAATATATCGCTGACGAAGAAAAAATGGTGCTGGACTTTGGAATACCATTGCCACCGTGAAGAATGTCAGACTGAAACTGCTGCCATTTGGTTTTAAGACAAGGGCAGAGTCTGCTTTCTGATTTTGGGGAACTCGGAAGAATGGCCCACTGAAGCTCAGACATTTCTATAATTTGGGCATCACAAATAGGCTGCATTCCGTGTGTTCAGCGTCCGTATGAGCATTTGCGTACACAATCCCTTTAAACAAAATGGCATGCCAGCAAGCAACAATCCCAAAACAGCCTATCTGATCATTTTCCCCACTCGACCTACTCCCTTTCGCGGCAAAAACAAATCTTCAATTAGGTCAAGCAGACAAGTAGCACGAGCTCTGCAACGAGGAATGACGCCGCGACACGAAACTTCCGACGGCGAGAGAGAAATGAACATGTCGCGTGAAAAGATATCACCGACTCTAAGACGACAATGAGGTCCGTGTGTATACACTTGAGAAAACAACTCGAAGAAACATTGAGACTAGCAAATTCAGCTAGGTCAATCACACGTAGCACGAGCGCTGCAACGAGGAAACAATGCCGCTTAGACTAGAGACGACAAACTTGGGACAGAGAGAGAAAAAATGAACCTGTCGCGTGAAAAGATATCACCTACCCTAAAACACAAGAGTGTTCACTTCTTCTTGGACAAAAATATCGGAGAAAGGTACCGGCAATCTTAACTAGGCCACGCACACCAGTAGCACGAGCGCTGCAATGAGAGAACAATGTCGCTTGCATACGCCAAACGTTGGACTGGGAGAAAAAAAATGAACCTGTCGCGTGAAAGGGCTTAGGCGGAGGAGGCGCCCCTGACACCGCTCGCCTTGTTCCCTAGCGGTGGCGGGGTCAAATCCCCAACAGCGTGTGAAGCAGAAGGCAAAGCCTGCCCCGTGGCCCGGTGTTGACAAACAAGCTGGGCTCAGTGCGGGCTGTTTGTACACAGACTTAGCAGGCAAGCGTCGGTAATGCCAAACACCAAGTCTGTACCACCGTTCCTTACCGGCGACACACGCAGGCCCCTGTGTCTTCTTCGTCCTTCTTAGATAGAAACTTGAAGAAAGCAAGAAAGAAAGGAAGGAAGGAAGAAAGGAAGGAAGTAAGGAAGGAAGGAAGGAAGGAAGGACGGAAACTGAGAAAGAACGGAAGAAAGGAAGGAAGAAATAAGGGAAGGGAGGAACGAACGAAAGAAAAAAAGATTGAAAACAAGAAAGAAAGAAAGTAAGGAAGGGAGAAATAGAAAGAAGGACAGAAAAAACGGAACGAAGGAGAAGACACTTGGCAAGAACGTAACAGGAGAGTTGCTTATGAAGCGACCTACAATATAACGCACGTTCCACACTTACAGCCTTTTACAACCTTGCAATAAAGTTGCCATGCATTTCACTCGTCGTGGTTGTAGGCAGCGTAGCAGTAGAATATCGTTGGTTGTAAGGACTTGGGTGGATGCTCAAGAATTCACTAATTTCACAATCAATGTTACAGACACACACGGACACTCTCCGACGCGCACACACACACACACACACACACACACACACACACAAATACAGACACACACACACACACACACACACACACACACACACAAACAACAACTGTGGTCTGAATATAGTTGTAATCATACGCCTTACTGAGTTACGGATGATGTTCTTTCATTCTTTCGCTACTTTTAAGCGTACGTTCATTCACCCGGGTTAGTCACACAATCTCAGCGTACCACATAACAAAAAATCCGAATAGAAAAGTGGATGACTACTCCGAAACATCTGTCACCAGTAGTCCCGGCCAAGCCTATATCGGGATTCCTTCACTGGTCTCCGACAGCATTCAATACCCATCATTACCCATGATCACAGCTATTTGCAGTGAGTCTGACATGTGCGATCGAAAGCTTATTCACCCAAGCGTGCAGCCGTCATCCGTCATTGCAAGGACATGAATCAGTTCTTCTTCTTCTTCTGCGTTCATGGGCTGAAACTCCTAGATCCTACATTGCGTGTCACGTGTATGACCGTTTTTACCCCTCCATTTAGGCACCCATACGCCGCTTTTGGGGGAATCAGTTGTTATAAATAACGTATTATACGCAGTCGAAATTGATGGCTCGAAACACACACCATTTGTTTACTTGCTAAAGGTTTTTATTCTATAATTATATGCAGCGGGAAAGATTGATTTTGTCTGTGTATTATGTGTGGGTGGAAGGAACGCAGAGAAGCTTGAATGCACGTGCTCATTGAGAGTCATTGATGACACCGAATGTTCCATGTCAACCGACCGCACCTTTCTCATTTCGATTTATCAATTATGTTGAAGTGGAATGATGCCATAGATGAAGTTGTGGCGGCACCAACACGTAACATAGAAGTTTCACTGCCCAGCAAGTTAAAAGGGTTCATATCGAACTTTTGTTAGTCTTCATTTTGCCGAAGGTAACGAAGAGTCAAATCATGAAGACAGTAAGTCAAAACTAAGTCGATACGAAGAACTGCCAAGTTGTTTGCTGACTGCGTGGGAAGGACAGTAAAGTGGTACCTGTGATGAAAGGACACCCTTGGGACCGGCCAAGTGTCCCTACATTGCAGGTGGCCTGTCATGACAGGTATACTTTGGTAGAGATAATATAAAAAAGGGACAAGAGAAGGTGTCCTTTTAAGGGAGGTGTCCTCTCATGGGAGGGTCCACACATCGCAGGTACTGTTGTAGAACTGTGCGCAGCTGTGATGTACGAAGGACGAACAATCAATTCACTGGATGGGGAAAACGCTTTCAACGTCATTGCATATGTCGTGCCTAGATCCTGAAAGTGCCTAAGTTCTTGAATTAGGTAGTCTCTTGCCTAATTCGTGAAATAGGCAACGGCTGTGCCTAACCTGTGAAATCAATGTTGAATTTTGCCTAATTTGTGAAATTTTATGATTTAGGCTGCCTATTGCATAAATTAGGCAGCCTAAGTCGTGAAATTAGGCAAAGTTTCGATTTAGGCACGATCGACTACTGTACAATTTAGGCAAAAATGTCTACAGAATAGGCAAAATCCTTGCCTAATGTGTCAAATCAATTCTAAGGTCTAACTGTTTTACAAATTAGTCAGTCTGTTTGAACCCAAAATCATCCGCGTGCGTGCGCGCCTCTCACTGCGTTGCGGGTGACAACATATCAAGTTTGTGAACACTACTAACTACTTGTGAACAGTACTAACTGTGATACAAGTGAGATAATAATCACACTGAAGCATTTCAGATAAACTTTCTCAGTCACTACTTCACACCAGCACCTGACTGTCAGCCATGGAAACTAAAAGGTCACAATTTCGTATTCGTTTGAAGTACAGCTCTAGAAGAACTCGGTCCACAGAATTCAACTGAAAATGATGCAGAGGTAGAAGGTGCAGTTGGAGGTGCCGCCACTTCAAGTGTAGCTCTAGAAGAACTCGGTCCACAGAATTCAACTGAAAATGATGCAGAGGTGGAAGGTGCAGTTGGAGGGGCCGCCACTTCAAGTACAGCTCTAGAAGATCATGCAAGCATCTTGACGCAGTGCAGACAAGATGCACGTGAAGGACAAGAAAAAAGCCGTGCTGAAATGCTGCGAACAACAAGAGCCAAGTTGGTTCCCAACTGCTGCAAAACGACGGCGTGCTGGTTCCAGTCAGCGAGTTTGATCGTGGGCGCCTTGATTGCAGAAACGTGCCTGGGGTGGTCCTGAAGGTTCACAACGACCTGTACCAAGTTGGCACCAAGCATGGCATCATAAACACTATGCTCTCCCGCAATCTAATTATCGAGGCCGATTTCCAAATTGTCACTGCTAACCAAGTGAAGGACACTGTCCTACCAATGAGAACCATCGACAGCTTCATTCAAGGCATAGAGGACAAGGGTTCTTCTTCTTCTTCTTCTTGTCGATCACTAGGGTTTACGAATACGAATACTTTATTATCTCATACAGAGAAATAAAGTATTCGTATTCGTAAACCCTAAAAAAATGTTCTTGCAATGGGAAGTGCGATACAGCCAGATGCACTTGCAAGAAAGCAAGAAACCACTGCCATAGTCACTGCCACCCAAACAATTCATCTTGCAAGAACAAGAGCAAGTAAGCTCAGAAAATCGAGTTGAACTGGAACGTCGTGGGTTTCCCTTTTTTGACCCCAGTCCAAACTGGGATAATGTTTAATGTTTGTAAACTTTAAATGTTTGTAAATGAGGTAGAGGGGAATTTTTTTTTTTTTTTTGCTTTTGTAAAATTTGCTTATTATAATTAGTCATGTAAATGGAACATATGCCTGCCAAACGGTTGTGTGACGTGTCTAGTGTGTTGGCGAAGTGTCTTGTGCTTGTCACTTCTCGCTTTCAGCCCTCACCGCTGGCTAGCACCGTCTGTCCTTTTTAGGACAATGCGAAAAGAGAGCAGAATGCGTCAGTCTCTCCTGCCAGTACAATAACCTCTCCACAACAAGCCCTATGTAGTGCCTCCATCGCGGCGACAGGCGTAAACTGGGTACCGCAAGGCCCCAGGCTAGACTACAAGGACTCGGAGGAGGTTGGCCCCTAGACGTGCGGCATGCGGGCCCACCGGTGTGTGGAAACGCCCAGGTGCCCACGAACCAACCTCCAGCTATGGGTCAAATAGCCGGGCAGGATAGGCTCGTCAACCCTGGCAGGCAGCTATCCTAAGAGAAGACCACTCTGAATTCAAAACGAGGGTAGAGGAGGCTCATCATCCATGGAAGGAAACTCGTCTAGGAGAAGGAAAACTCCGAAATGAAACCCACGCAGTCCCTCGAAGACGGAATGGCACTGGCCTTTTTTAGGCGGGGAGCAGACCGGGTGCCTACGCTATCCTCGACAAATGGTTGTGTCATCAACGAATCAACGTGATGGTGTCGTCTTCATGGATCGGAACATATGATAGCAGTATGTTTAAATTTTAAGTTTCATTATTGTTACTGGCGTTCAAACTGACTGACTAATTTGTAAAACAGTTAGACCTTAGAATTGATTTGACACATTAGGCAAGGATTTTGCCTATTCTGTAGACATTTTTGCCTAAATTGTACAGCAGTCGTGCCTAAATCGAAACTTTGCCTAATTTCACAACTTAGGCTGCCTAATTTATGCAATAGGCAGCCTAAATCATAAAATTTCACAAATTAGGCAAAATTCAACATTGATTTCACAGGTTAGGCACAGCCGTTGCCTATTTCACGAATTAGGCAAGAGACTACCTAATTCAAGAACTTAGGCACTTTCAGGATCTAGGCACGACACATATATATACCTTACAAATGTGTGTAAACGCGCCAAGCGAACACGACACACTTGGCATAACATGCTGGCTTTGAACGCTGTTAGAAACTAGTTTGAAACACTGTACCAATGTAGTAGTTTTGCATGCAACCGAAAGCATAGGTATAGATTTCAAAAACGCAGCTCCGAGAAGCTACAAAAAATGACTTACGAGAAAAGCATATTATATTGTTGCTCATTGTCTCTCCGATCAAACGAAAGCCATGATCTTTGTCGTTTCTAGCACACAAACTGAAGTGGCTTGATAGATTGGCTTCAGTGTGATTTATTGCTGTTTTCAAGCCTCTGAAGTACCGAAACCAGTCCCCAAATTATAGCTGCTGCTTAATGGGCATTTAGCGTGCAATCAATTTAACTTCAGTGAATTGGACACAAGCGTTGGTATGCCTGTTCATGCGTTCAAGTTTGCTTTGTTTGAAATACAAAAAGTACCCACAATATACAAACGCCGTATGTGGTTACTACTATAGATGCAGTGCATTATGATTAACTGTTTGTCGCTAACCTCTTAACCCAGTCACCCACACAACAACAAACGCGCGAGGGGAAAATCAATATAACGCGCTTCCCCCCAAAACGCCACTTCGTCAGGTAAACATTCAGGCCATTATTTTGTCCGTTAAAGTAACCGTCCTTCCCGCGTACACAATCACAAAAACCGCCACATAATTATCTGTTCAGGCTTTCACATGAAACAACAGCATCTTTACACTTTGACACATGTATAATTATATTTTAAAAAAATTATAAAAAAATAAAATAAAATAAAAAGCCTGACTGTATTCTGCGCTGAGTGAGAATGTTTAGAGAATCAATTTCGTAACAGTAAGTGATACCTATGTTATCTGCAAATCTTTTTCTTTCTTTTTTTTTTATAACAAAAAGCCTTGTTCTGTCCAGGAAGTGGCAAGGCAGTTGATAGTCGGTGTATATGTCCACGCGGCCTTTCCCCGTGTCAAACCCTGGCCAGATCGGAGAAAGGGCAACGAACTTTCCACGGTTCGTTAGTTCTTACAAATTCACGTCCTCTCTCGTCGATTTGACATATTAATCATTATATATATACAAGTAAATGGGACATGCTATAGTTATTCGCTGTACATTTTCACGGGAAGGATAACGCCTTTAAATGGAACGCTGTCAACAAACCGCTAGGGCTAAAACGGTAATCGATAGAGAGGAAAGAGAGCAGGATGGAAAGAAAATACAGCGAACAGCGGGGGTCACCGACACAGCTGCATCAGAGAGGTCACAGCCGAACACGAGCTGCGAGCATCAGAAACGCATTACCTGCATACCTGGTCTTTAGTTTACCTATAATCTGCGTTCCTGCCAATGCATTTAATAAAGATTCTTCATAGCTGTTTATTTTTATCTCTCTGTCGGACATATTATAAATCTCCATGAAAAAGCGCTGACTAAGCGTCTGTTCCTGCTTCTCTATGCGTGATATAATTAATGCACACGTCACGCGCTACGCATGTGCAAACACAGATAATTGGATACAGTAATTCAATGCGCTTATTCGGGGGGATGAAAGGGGCTTTTCAGTAGTCGCCGACGGGATCTACGGGTCTGTTGATTTGTCTGCATCTGAATGCGCAACAATACTGTAGCTGCTAAAAAAAGATGTCGTGGCAATAACTGCGGGATTCATGGTGTGGAAAAAAAGGGCTCAGGGCTGATTACAAATGACTATTGATATTGCAAAGAGAGAGTGAGAGAGAGAGAGAGAGAGAGAGAGAGAGAGAGAGAGAGAGAGAGAGAGAGAGAGAGAGAGAGAGAGAACGAACGAACGAACGAACGAACCAACTTTATTTTTCGAGGGTAATGGAGTAGATACAGCAAAGATCTTTTTTCATCCAGCCCTCGCCCAAGAGGGAATTAACTAAGCAGTGCATAATATTAAAGCAGAAGAAGAAGCAAGAGAGAGAGAGAGAGAGCGCGAGAGAGAGAGAGAGAGCGAGAGAGAGAGAGAGCGAGAGAGAGAGAGCGGAGCGAGAGAGCGAGAGAGAGAGAGAGAGAGAGAGAGAGCGAGAGAGAGAGAGAGGACAGACAGGCAGACAGAGGGAGTTGTACATGTATTTACAGAGATGGACGGACGGACAGACAGATGAGGAACAGAGGATAATCCGAATTAGAAAAACACAGAGAAAAGCAACAAGGCACACACACTGACACATTCTGGGACCAAAATCCTGGCACATGCATACCAACATTCAAGCCATCACAAACACAGAAACATACATAAATACATACACGTTACTCACAAAAATAGCTTCATGGACAGCAGACGGCAGACAGACAGACAGACAGACAGACAGACATGTAAACATACCCAAACATACGTTTCTTCTCGTGTTAACGACTGTGCACGCTCCAGATGTGTCCAGGATACAACATGGGATTAGAGCATCACTTCACTTGGACACATACCAAGGTTCAACAGCCTGGCAACGGCAGAGTGAGCATTATTTGTTGAATTACTTTTTCAGATTGACATAAATTTAAATTCCCACTCTCCACAAAAAGCCGATTTCTGGAATGTGTCGTAGTGGAAAGATGCTCCTGGTAATATTTAAAAACTGGACCGATCCTTGCTGATATATGCATACTCTTTTACACTGGAATATGTCCAAGTGAAGGGATGCTCCTGGTAATATTTAAATAAAAACTGGACCTATCCTTGCTGATATATGCATACTCTTTTACACTGGAATATGTTCCAGTGAAGGGGTGCTCCTGGTAATATTTAAAAACTGGACCAATCCTTGCTGATATATGCATACTCTTTTACACTGGAATATGTCCCAGTGAAGGGATGCTCCTGGTAATATTTAAAAACTGGACCGATCCTTGCTGATATATATGCATACTCTTTTACACTGGAATGTGTCCCAGTGAAGGGATGCTCCTGTTAAATGAAAAGTATTGGCCAGATCTGTAGTGAAACGCATGCTCTTTTACACTGGAAAATAGCATCGACAAGATCAAATCAACATTGTAAAAGCACTGACCTTTTCGAGGAAGGCATTGGCCCACTTGGTGAAGGTCTTCTTCTGGATGTAGACGCGCTCATCCTGCAGGGCCTTGATGCGCCCCTTCTCAAAGTTCTGTGTCTCCTTGATGGACATGATGCACGTGCACCACTGTCGCACTCACTGCTTCATTGGGCCATACTCCACGCTACTCCTGAAAACACATACAAAAACCCACATGTAAATGTTATACTTTGACTCCCTCGAACGCACAGAGCTAACAGCTGATGGCATACATGTGAACAACAGAGAATAAGCATGTGAGTGTTTTGTGTACTCTATAACAGTCTCTGGTTTTATTCTGAAATCCTTCATCCACATGGAGCAAAGAGCTAATGTGTGCATCACATCCTTCTGTCAATCTTATAACACCATTCACACGCTCTACATTACACAAGTGCATTGGTATAAATACTATTTTACAGTCTGTATCTCTTGATGGACATGATGCTCAACGCTAGCTGCACGGACACCACTCTGCGGTGTATGTCTCATCATAACATCTACTGGGACTTGCGAAATTCAAAATGTGCTGTGCAGGACAGAAAATCCTGCTGTCACTGCATAATTCTGCGCCCCAGTTTTGACGAATATGCACTCGGGTCACAGCAGCAGATTTTACCTGGTCAATAAGTAATGGCGAGGCAGCCGTGGTGCCATACTGCCTTACAACGATAATGTGTACCATTGTAATGCCAGGCAAGGTCTTGTGGACAGACCCATGCAAGCCACTTACAGTATAGCTGTAATTCTGAGTAATCTTCAATTTTAAAATTGTAAAATTCAGAACGATTTTGCGAACGATTTTCAAATCATGAACTGTCCCAGTTTGAAGCCCTACAACCTTCGACGTTGTTTTTTTTTGTTGTTTTTTTGAGGGGGGGGGGGGGGGGGGGGGGGTTGTCGGTGATCAATTGAAAACAGCCGCCAACGAACGGTTTTACGAACGGTTTTGCGTTCACTGTTGCGACGCCACAAAATCGATTCGACACTTCGGGTAATTGTCGTTGAGTCTAAATTAGGAACTCAATTTGTTAACGTGTTTGCAGGTGCGTGTATGTGAGCGGGATGCGCGCTGGAAGGGTGGACATAGGCCAAACAAGGCAAAAGCAAGGTAAGGAAAGGTGATCGTGAGGCAAGGTAAGGCAAGGTGAGGCAAGGTGAGGCAAGGTAAGGCAAGGTAAGGCACGGTAAGGCACGGTAAGGCAGGGTAAGGCAAAGTGTACAGCATACTGACCACAGGCCCAGATACATGAAACCGAGTCAAAATATAACGCTGAAATCAAAAGCAGAGAGAAGGGGTGTCGAAGGTAAGTGTACAACGCGTACAATAAATAAATCGCATATAAAAAATAAAAATAAATATATTTTTAGTTCCGAAGACACACCCACCTAACCACCACCACCTCACCCCCAGAGAACAGTAGCAGAGCAAAAGGGCGGTGGTGGTACTTGTACAATGCAATAAATACAATGAATACCATGTTGTCATCATTTGCACGACTTTTCGTTCATAACGAGCTATGTAACACAAATTGTGTCACAGAGTTCGCACAGCTGGTGCATGAATGAATGAATGATGACGTCTAGACTCAGTACTGCACATGTGTTGTGTGACCTATCCCCACGGAACAACATCACTTGCACTCAGCGTAAACCGAGTCAAGTATCACTATTAGTCAGAGTTGACACAATTCAAACGACATTCAAATGTAACTGAGATAGCGAGAAACGGAATGGAACAACAGTTCCAACTCATGTTATATGAAGTCTTATATCGCGCGCGTATCTCCAGACTCGGACTCAAGGCGCAGGGATCTATTTATGCTGTGTGAGATGGAATTTTTTACACAATACATCACGCATTCACATCGACCAGCAGATCGCAGCCATTTCGGCGCATATCCTACTTTTCACGGCCTATTATTCCAAGTCACACGGGTATTTTGGTGGACATTTTTTTTATCTATGCCTATACAATTTTGCCAGGAAAGACCCTTTTGTCAATCGTGGGATCTTTAACGTGCACACCCCAATGTAGTGTACACGAAGGGACCTCGGTTTTTCGTCTCATCCGAAAGACTAGCATTTGAACCCACCACCTAGGTTAGGAAAGGGGGGAGAAAATGGCTAACGCCCTGACCCAGGGTTGAACTCGCAACCTCTCGCTTCCGAGCGCAAGTGCGTTACCACTCGGCCTCCCAGTCACCATGAATAATGTTGAGCCTCAACGTTAAAGTTACAGCCCTTCTCGTGCAAATGATCATAATAATGCATCACAAATATCTAACAGGGCTTTTACATGTTGTGTTACGAGCACCCTTCCATTTGGACATATACCAAAACTCCAACAGCCTGGCTGTTTCGTGTGTCGAGTGAGAATGTGTGGTTAAAATAATTTCGCAGATTGGTACGGGTGTAATTACGAAAGTGTTGTGGTGCAGATGACATGAATGCATCCAGCCCAGCTCAATCTACCCACAAAGGGCATCTGAGATTCCTTTATAAGTAACTCCCCTACGGTGCAATAAGACCAACTGACAGCAAGGCGACCACTTTACTTAGACTTTTTGTTTCAATCCTGTTCAAGCTCAGTGCCTTTTTGTGTGTGCATTCCTTCGCAACTACACAAAAACGCACCATTAGATTGTGTCGGCGAGAAATTTCACGTAACCGCAATTCTTTTTGAAAGCTTCAGCTTGTTTCGAACCGCCCCCTTCCAACACTCTCTCTGTCTGCCTCTCTCTCTCCCTCTCTCCTCGTCTTTCTCTGTCTGTCTGTCTGTCTTTGTCTTTGTCTCTGTCTCTCACTGTTCGTCTTTCTGTCTGTCTGTATCTCTCTCTGTCTATGTTCGTCTCTCTCTCTCGGTCGGTCGGTCTGTCTGTCTCTCTCTGTCTGTCTGTGCCCCCATCTCTCCCTTTCTCTCTCTCTCTCTCTCTCTCTCTCTCTCTGGCTCTCTCTCTCTCTCTCTCCCTCTCTCTCTCCCCCCCCCCCCACCTTCCCCCTACTGTAAAAGAACGGTGCACCTTTCCCCAGCTCAAACAAGGCGCGAGCAACAAGTCAACAGAGAGACGGGGACTGTGTGATTGTTCCTAATGCCGCTTTCAAACAGCCGTTTCACAACTGTCTTCCGCCCCAGTCTCGCTGAGCAAGCAAAAGAACGGGGCCTTTTTTGGCCTGTGGTGTGTTTGAGCAAAGGCTGGATACAGCCCCCAAGATGTGCCGGTCATTGTCTGTTGCCTGTTGGTGTCAATACCTACGCTAAACACGTACAGGTCACCTGTCGTAGGCACTAACGTATTAGAAGATTGCATAATTCAAATGCTCGCACAGGGCTACACATCAAACATACTTGATAACAGAGACTCCGCTCATGAAAACTAAGACTCGTGCTGACAAATGAATTTTGTAGTTGTTGTAATTCTAGATGCCAAGTTTAATCACTATTTATTGATTTACACCAAAACAAAATGCCCACACCTCTTTTTTCTTGCAGCTACTGTTGCCCAGGTCAGACACAACTTAATCTGCTATCAAAATGTGTGCTTTCTGTTACAGAACCTGTACGCTACTTTTGACATTCTCGTGTGCACGACAAAATAACTTACATTAGTAATTCATTACTATTACTTACTACTAGTCAGCCAGTACGCAACCACAGCGAATCTGTTGCCGAGGTAAGAATTGTGTAATAGTCGTATCCAGAACAGGAAGAAGGTTCAACTCCAATCACTCAGGGATCGTCCAACACCACACTGTCCTGACACCGTGACAAGAGCCAACACAAGTTCGACTCCCGCGCGACACACAGACCTTGACAGAGACAGCTTCAACCCAGGCCTCCAATCACACGTTTCTGCAGCGCTACAATGAAGCCTCAAAGACTCTCAGGCACAACTCAGCCTGAATTCACGGCGATACACAGTTCAAATGGTCAACGCAGTGACAGCTTCTCTACAATCCTTCAATCAAAGAGGACTCAAGCCTCAAAGGCTCTTATCAGACACAACTCAGCCTGAATCCACGGTGACACAAAACTCACAGAGACACGCTTCAATACACGCCTTCAATCAAAACGGTCTCCAGCTCACTGAAATGGTCGACACGCGACAGCTCCTCTAGCTACAATCATTCAATCAAAACGGCCTCCCGTCTTAATTACAACGAAGCCTCAAACAGCCACAGACACAACTCGGCCTGAATCCACGTTGGCACACAGTTGACAGAGACAGGCTTCAATACACGCCTTCAATCAAAAGGGTCTCACTAAAATAAATCCTGAAAGACTCACACACACAACTCAGACTCAATCTACGGTGATACACAGTTCAAACGGTCAACACAGTAACGGCTTCTCTGCAATATTTCAATCAAAACAGTCTCCAGCCTTAGAATAAAGCCTCAAGGACTCACAGGCACGACTCAGCCTGAATCCACGATGATACACAGTTCAAACGGTCCACACAGTGACCGCTTCTCAATACTCCTTCAATCAAAACTGTCTCTGGCCTTACAGTCTGAATGTAGCCTCAAAGACTTTCAGACACAACTCAACCTCAAATCACGTTGATTCACAGTTCAAACGGTCAACACAGTGGACAGCTTCTCTGCAATCTTTCAATCAAAACGGTCTCCAGATTGAAAATGATGCATGAAAGAGTCACAGACACAAGTCAGCCT
Source organism: Littorina saxatilis (assembly GCF_037325665.1). Taxonomy (NCBI): domain Eukaryota; kingdom Metazoa; phylum Mollusca; class Gastropoda; order Littorinimorpha; family Littorinidae; genus Littorina; species Littorina saxatilis. The sequence continues at coordinate 69,392,453 of NC_090261.1, forward strand.
TAATCCACGGCGAGACACAGTTCAAACGGTCAACACGCGACAGCTACTCTACAATCGTTCAATAAAAACGGTCTGCAGCCTTACTGACAATTAAGTCTTAAAGACTCTTATCTCAGACATAACTAAGCATGAATCCACGGTGACAAAAATTTCACTCATACACGCTTCAATACAGCCTTTAATAAAACGTAAAGCCTCAAAAACTCCCAGACACGACTCAGCCTCAATCGACGATGATACTCAGTTCAAACGGTCAACATGCGACAACTCCTCCACAAGCTCCCAATCAAAACGGTATCCGGCCTCACAACGAAACCTCAAAGGCCATCACGCGGTCAGACATCAATCAGCACTGGCCAGTACAAAAGGCCATGGCATGGGAACAATGGCAGCAACAGCGTGTGAAGCCGGTTCCAGACACAGACCTGTGTGGTTCCAGAACCGTGCGACAGAGAACATGGGGAGGTGGAAACGAAATCGGGAACAGCTGTTCACTGTAACTTGCCACAGATGGTTTGACACTGAGACCGCGGGAAAAGGGAAAACAACATCCACCACTGTGCCACCAAGGACCACCGTTGTCGTTTTCTCCTACCCTAAGGGCGAGTGTACCCGTCTCCCGCTTAAATTATTGAATAGACGTTTTGTGGAGTAGGTAAAGAACAAAGCTTCATATTATGACGGCTTACTAGTGCCAAAACCTGGGGTTACCCATTATCACGTGATAATTACTAATTAACGCTGTCAGTTACTGTTTTCACTCGTTAGTTACTCATTTTCACGGGAAAATGACTAATTTTTAGTTTTGGCACTAGCAATCCGTCAGGAAGTGAGCCAAAACTAAAAATTAGTAATTAACAGGTGAAAGTTAGTAATTTTCCCGGGAAAATTAGTCATTAACACGTGAAAATGGTAATTATCAAGGGAAAATTACTAATTTTCCCTTGATAATTACAATTATGAGGTTTTGGCACTAGTAAGCCCTATGACGGCTTACTAGTGCCAAAACCTGGGGTTACCCATTATCACGTGATAATTACTAATTAACGCTGTCAGTTACTGTTTTCACCTGTTAGTTACTCATTTTCACGGGAAAATGACTAATTTTTAGTTTTGGCACTAGCAATCCGTCAGGAAGTGAGCCAAAACTAAAAATTAGTAATTAACAGGTGAAAGTTAGTAATTATTCCGGGAAAATAACTAATTTTCCCGGGAAAATTAGTAATAAACACGTGAAAATGGTAATTATCAAGAAAAATTACTAATTTTCCCTTGATAATTACAATTATGAGGTTTTGGCACTAGTAAGCCGTCATATCATTGAAAAGAAAATGTCATTGAACCGTTCGTGTAAATCCTCCCCCCCCCCCCCCTCTCTCTCTCTCTCTCTCTGTTTCAGTGTTTCTCTGTATCTGTAACTCTCTGTCTGTTCTGTTCTGTTCTGATCTCTTCTCTTCTCTTTTCGTATGGTCTGATCTGGTCTCTCTGTCTCTGTCTCTGTCTCTCTCTTTCTGTATCTATGTGTATTTACATGCTTTCCTTTTTTTTTTAAAGTGAAAAATCGTTCACACTTATTAACTATCAATTTTCTCATGAACTTGACTATCGACGTTGCACAGCCACATCATGCATATTCACTGTAAAAAGTGTCAGGGACAAGAAAGAATATAAATCCTCGTTAAACGGCCATCAAGACAGCTTAATGCGCGATAAAACCAGCGTGACACACCTGATGCTACATCCGAGTTGCATGACTAAGTAATGACTTGATGTTGTCGTGCATCAGAGCCGATTTGTCATGTCAATAAATGAACAGTGTAACATGTCACACACAGTTCAACTCGTGTACACAGCCGTTAACACGTATACAGACAGACAGACAGACAGACAGACAGACAGACAGACGGACAGACAGACGGACAGACAGACAGGCCGACACACAGAGCAGGAGCAAGATGAACGCGCATGACAGACAGACAGAGACAGACAGAGCGTACACCAGCCACCCCCACCACACGTCATCCCTTTTCCTCACAAGCTTGCTACAGTATCCTTCCAAAAAGAATATTCATGGTTGAAACCTCCTCCCCCCCCCCCCCCCTTCCCCCATCCCCTCCTTCACCCCCTTCCCTTCCCCGTGCCTCATTCCGTTCCAATCTTTTCTCAATTGTTGCCCCCGGTGAATGCGATGCGGTGCAAGTGTTGAAAGGGAAGAGAAGTCAATGTGTTAGCATGAGGACAGCGGGCACGATCAACATTGCCCACAGCGTCCACAAACATGCAAAAGGTGGGCGGAATGTCCGAGCGTCCATCGCAGTTGACCGGCTGTCGTCTGTCCAGTTAACAGAAATATGGACCCCCTCTCTGCTGCGAGTGAAAAAACTCATGTCCGTACGAGCTTTAAAAAAAATATATGGAGGAGAATGTCCAAGCGTCCCACATCGCCACTGACCGGTGGTCGTCCATCCAGCTGACAGAAAGATTGGCCGTCTCTGCTGTGAGTGTAACATCTCCTTGACCAATCAGACGGGATTTATTCAGGATCATGTTTTTTTGGTGGTCAATAGCTTTTTTTCTCTCTTTCTCTCTCTCTCTCTCTCTCTCTCTCTCTCTTTCTCTCTCTCTCTCTCTCTCTCTCTCTCTCTCTCTCTCTCTCTCTCTCTCGCGGGCGCTCTCACCCCCCCCCCCCCCCTCAAACCTTGTTGTTGGGGGCAAGAGCGAAAGCAAGCAGAGGAGAAGAGGGACAATACAAATGCAGTGACTCCATTCAATATTTGTTTCTCTTGACGGATGATTTGAATCTGCACCCTTAATTGATTACTTCAGGCTATTGTTGTATCTGTTCCCTGGCTATTGTTGTATCTGTTCCCTGGCTATTGTTATTGTTGTATTTGTTCCCTGGCTATTGTTGTATCTGTTCCCTGGCTATTGTATCTTTTCTCTCGTAGCTATTTTTGTATTCTTGTAACAAATTTGTCTGTTGCAGACTCGCAAACGTCACTTTAGACCCATTTTAACCAGCTCTACTCAAAAACTCCACTCGCTGAACTTAAAACGTCCAAAAGGACCCAGTCCATGAGTTGGAAGAAGACTTCTACAATAATATCATATGTCATGTTGACAAAAGCAATGAACACCGGTGGGGAACTACCCGTGATCGGGAGGTCGTGGGTTCGAACCCCGGCCGGGTCATACCTAAGACTTTAAAATTGGCAATCTAGTGGCTGCTCCGCCTGGCGTCTGGCATTATGGGGTTAGTGCTAGGACTGGTTGGTCCGGTGTCAGAATAATGTGACTGGGTGAGACATGAAGCTTGTGCTGCGACTTCTGTCTTGTGTGTGGCGCACGTTATATGTCAAAGCAGCACCGCCCTGATATGGCCCTTCGTGGTCGGCTGGGCGTTAAGCAAACAAACAAACAAACAAACCGGTGGGGAAATACTCCAACTGCCTTACACATCAAGGCCAGAACTGCTTCTGTCTGGTAGTTCCGGTGTCACGAACTGAAACCTCTGCTGAACAATCCTTCTCATTGCGGTCAATGCGCATGCGCCAATCTTGGACTTAAAAAATGCGACCCTTTGACCGAACGAACCATGGGGTTAGGGTTAAGGTTAGGGTTAGGATAAGGATTAGGGTAAGGGTTAGGGTAAGGGTTAGTGTTAGGGTTAGGTTGTTCACGACCTGATTAATCTCCCCATGTTAGCGCATGCGCATTGACCGCAATGAGAAGGATTGTTCAGGCAGAGTTTTCAGTTCGTGACACCGGCTCAGAGCTGGTACGCTGGGACTAGGTGCACGAGAAAGTTACCAACCGGGTGGGAGTCAGCCGCGGTGCGGGATTGGTTGAAATTGAGATTTGTTGTGATTTCAACGAATCAGACCCCGCGGTTTGTTCTCTCTCGTTTGGCTGGCACCCACTTTAGGTTCGTGCACCTGAGCCCTGGTGACAATCCAGATGTTCTGGCGTAGCGTAGCGGAAAGGAGGAGATAACGACAAGTTGGTTTAAGCGTGTTTTTATTAATTTCTTGTATACACGTTATAAACAGTAACAACATTAAGAACGTTAACAAGCAGACTGCTTATGGACACGTTCTAAAATTGATAATCAATACACATTCTGATAACAAGACATGGCGAACAAGTGATAACTTCAACCCTTTTCTTTCAAAATATTTCATAATATTTTATACAAATAAAAAAAGAGAGAGAGAGAGAGAGAGAGAGAGAGAGAGAGAGAGAGAGAGAGAGAGAGAGAGAGAGAGAGAGAGAGAGAGAGAGAGAGAGAATGCTTTGCTACATCTATTGCTGTTACTGTTAATATAATATCAGCCGAATCGATCAGTTGACATAACGTAATCTTGTACAACAGAAAATATGTTCGTGTTCAAAGAGATAGTTAAATCAGTATTTCCAAACAAAAGTGTTTTGCAATCGACAAGTTGACCACACTGCAAAAGCTTAGGAACGTGTGCTCGTCGACATGGGCACACGCATATTTATTTCCCTGTTGGATGACAATACATGTATGAGTTTGGAGACGACTCTCATTCTTTCTTCGTTCATGGGCTGAAACTCCCGAGGTTTTTACGTGTATGGCCGATTTTACCCCGCCATTGAGGTAGACATACGCCGCTTTCTGGAGATGCATGCTTGCCATTGCGCCCGTAGGACATGACTCTCAAAAACAAATGTATATATATCTATGCTGTTAGGAGGTAGGACGTGGCTCCGTCGAAAATGGTCAAGACTCTCCGTGTCCCCACTGAAAACAGACAGATCGCCTTTCCTGTCATTGTCTTGAGTGTCCCTTCAGCTTACGTTGTCTGGAGTGCACATCCATGGTCGCAAACAACCGGTCAATCAGACGTACAAGTCTCCGATGTCTGTCTGTTGAGCGCAACCCTCACGATGTATCATGGTCACAAAGCGGTCAAGTAAAAGGGAAGCGATACTGTCATGTCGTCGATTCTACGTTTTCGTGAATTATAGCTGTGACCACCAACTGCAGAATACCACCAAGGCAGGAACTTGTTGCGTTCTTTTTTTTTTTTTTTTTGACAAACTGCAATAATCAAATATGGCCACGACTTGCGACAGACCATGACAATATTATGATTTGCAGCAGATGATTGCCACAAACATAGACTCTTTCTATAGACTCTTTCTATGTTTGTGGGTGATTGCCAATTCGACAAGCAACGAAGGGACTGCGACAGTCAAATATGTGTACCCCGACCAGCAATTAATCGAATAATCTGCATGCTCGTATCACTTGGTGGTAGAGACAGACAAAACACGATTCAAGACTTTCGATCAGCCAGTTCACAATTTTCAAATATATATGTCGTGCCGAATTCACGGAATTGCCGAATTCGCGGAATCGGCAACATTTTTGCCCATTTCGTGTAATCGGCAAAACGCTGCCCATTACGTGAAATCGGCAGCATTTTGCCGAAAATGCGGAAAGGCTTCTAAAATTTGCCCATTTCGCAAAAGCGACAGCCAGTCTGTTACTTTTTGTGTCACCAGAACATTGCATTAACATTGCTTTACATCCCTACTATGTTTTGTATTGTTGGTCTGTGTCGAGCATAACTCCGGAAATGCACGAAAAATACACTTTCTGCAATATCTTGCCATAACTTATCGATTATTGCAATATCTATCCATTCGAGTATCTAGTTGTCTAAGTGTGATGATATCCCAGGCATTTGAGAACTTTAAAACCATAAAGTGGCTGCCAATTTTGAAAAATGGGCAACTTTTAGAAGCCTTTACGCGATTTCGGCAAAACGCTGCCGATTTCACGTATTGGGCAGCGTTTTGCCGATTACGCGAAATGGGCAAAAATGTTGCCCAATACGCGGAATCGGCAATTACGTGAATTCGGCACAACGCTGCCGATTTCACGTATTGGGCAGCGTTTTGCCGATTACGCGAAATGGGCAACAATGTTGCCCATTACGCGGAATCGGCAATTACGTGAATTCGGCACGACATATATATACATGAATGTGAAGCCCAAAGTTCACTTCTTGTATTTCTTATTGGTCATATTTTTACCTGAGCACACACTCTGCACAACTACCGTGGTAAATTGTCCGCAAGGAGCTCGCCTGGCTGTAAAGTCAAGTCGACGTGAAATATGGCGTCGTCGTCACTGTTTTACAAGAGTCATGAAGATGTCAGCCTATTGCATGTGATCTGCATACTGCAGTAAATCACAAGTCTTCAGACTGTCTTGTCCACGTTCGTGTTTGACGAGAACGAAGATTTATCCTTGTCAGTCGTGACGTTTCTTTGTTTGGTGTGTGTGTGTGTGTGTGTGTGTGTGTGTGTGTGTGTGAGCGTGCGTGCGTGCGTGCGTGCGCACAGACAGAGCAATCATCATCCTGTGTCCTGCACCTGGTACTGTGTTTGTTCCACCCAATCCAACAATCGCTCCGTGAATGCTATCCTAGACAGACAGAGCTATCATCGGATTCTATACACACCAAATCATGTTTTCTGCACCCGGAATCGTGTTTGTTCCACCCAATCCAACAATCGCTCCGTGAATGCTATCCTAGACAGACAGAGCTATCATCGGATTCTATACACACCAAATCATGTTTTCTGCACCCGGAATCGTGTTTGTTCCACCCAATCCAACAATCGCTCCGTGAATGCTATCCTAGACAGACAGAGCTATCATCGGATTCTATACACACCAAATCATGTTTTCTGCACCCGGAATCGTGTTTGTTCCACCCAATCCAACAATCGCTCCGTGAATGCTATCCTAGACAGACAGAGCTATCATCGGATTCTATACACACCAAATCATGTTTTCTGCACCCGGAATCGTGTTTGTTCCACCCAATCCAACAATCGCTCCGTGAATGCTATCCTAGACAGACAGAGCTATCATCGGATTCTATACACACCAAATCATGTTTTCTGCACCCGGAATCGTGTTTGTTCCACCCAATCCAACAATCGCTCCGTGAATGCTATCCTAGACAGACAGAGCTATCATCGGATTCTATACACACCAAATCATGTTTTCTGCACCCGGAATCGTGTTTGTTCCACCCAATCCAACAATCGCTCCGTGAATGCTATCCTAGACAGACAGAGCTATCATCGGATTCTATACACACCAAATCATGTTTTCTGCACCCGGAATCGTGTTTGTTCCACCCAATCCAACAATCGCTCCGTGAATGCTATCCTAGACAGACAGAGCTATCATCGGATTCTATACACACCAAATCATGTTTTCTGCACCCGGAATCGTGTTTGTTCCACCCAATCCAACAATCGCTCCGTGAATGCTATCCTAGACAGACAGAGCTATCATCGGATTCTATACACACCAAATCATGTTTTCTGCACCCGGAACCGTGTTTGTTCCACCCAATCCAACAATCGCTCTGTGAATGCCAAACCGCAAAATAGGGAGTGGGGAAAAAACGACATGCACAATGTTATCTAGTCACTTAACGCACGGGAAGGGATTGCGCAGTTGACGAAGTGCATGTGGTGCAGTCAACGACAACAACTTCTTCTTCTTCTGCGTTCATGGGATGAAACTCCGACGTTCACTCGTGTTTTTGCGCACCCTTACCAGCTCCTTAGCGTATCACCAATTCTTGTCCCAAATAGAAACATTTTCTGAGAGGACGTTAACTCCCCCCTTTAGTTTTTTTTTAGTGTTTTTGCACGAGTGGATTTTTACATGTATGACCGTTTCTACCCCGTCATGTAGGCAGCCATACGCCGCTTTCGGAGGACAACGACAACAACAAAATCGAAATATGTAGAAAGGACTTGAATTGTTCTTGAATTACTTGTGAACATCTACTGCATTCTATTTCTATAGAACTGTTTCCACGTAACTGGCGCTATTTGGGTTATGGAGATTTATTAAATACCAAGGGAGAACATGAATACGAATCTCCTGTTGTGCTCTTCGTGTTCTGAAAGTTAAAAGATTGAATGGAATCATCAAATGTAAATGGGTGTTTTCTGTACTGGTGCAAAACTGAGATGATATATTTTGTACCAAATAGGGCGGGTTGCAGTGCCCATGTCCCATTGTGGGGTTGCAGTGCCCATGTCCCATTGTGGGGTTGCAGTGCCCATGTCCCATTGTGGGGTTGCAGTGCCCATGTCCCATTGTGGGGTTGCAGTGCCCATGTCCCATTGTGGGGTTGCAGTGCCCATGTCCCATTGTGGGGTTGCAGTGCCCATGTCCCATTGTGGGGTTGCAGTGCCCATGTCCCATTGTGGGGTTGCAGTGCCCATGTCCCATTGTGGGGTTGCAGTGCCCATGTCCCATTGTGGGGTTGCAGTGCCCATGTCCCATTGTGGGGTTGCAGTGCCCATGTCCCATTGTGGGGTTGCAGTGCCCATGTCCCATTGTGGGGTTGCAGTGCCCATGTCCCATTGTGGGGTTGCAGTACCCATGTCCCATTGTGGGGTTGCAGTACCCATGTCCCATTGTGGGGTTGCAGTGCCCATGTCCCATTGTGGGGTTGCAGTGCCCATGTCCCATTGTGGGGTTGCAGTACCCATGTCCCATTGTGGGGTTGCAGTACCCATGTCCCATTGTGGGGTTGCAGTACCCATGTCCCATTGTGGGGTTGCAGTGCCCATGTCCCATTGTGGGGTTGCAGTGCCCATGTCCCATTGTGGGGTTGCAGTACCCATGTCCCATTGTGGGGTTGCAGTGCCCATGTCCCATTGTGGGGTTTCAATACATGTTGGTGAGCAATCATACATTGTATATTAAAACAAAAAAATGACATTAGCCTGAGTTGTACGTGAAAAAAAAAGAAAACAAACACACAAACAACATGCCAGAGTCCTGGCGATTTCGTCGCACAACCGAACTAAATAAAATCCAAAGGACACTGCCAACTCAAACAGAGTCCAACTCTTTTCTTTTTTAAATCACTGAATCCGTTTTAACTCTAGTAAATTCAAGGCACAAACCCTGTTTCAAAAGGAGTTTAAATTAGAACAAGGAGACAACATTAGAACACAGGCTGAAATTTACATCTCGCTGCATGTAAAAAGATGTAGACTTTCTTTTATCCGCTCTTTTATCTTTTCTAAGTCCCCCGGACTAACACAATAATCTACCGAGTTTTTCTTTAGCGCTCAAACGCTATAAGGAGAATCAAATAAAAACGAACGTTCGAAATCGGAACATGAATCAGTCCAATAGACAGAGGTTGGAGTGAACAAACTGTTTTAGTGTTATGCAAATGTACCGGCAAAAAAGGGGGAGAGAAAAGGCACCGTCTGACCGACCGTAAAATACGTGTGAACAAACTGACACAGGCACAGAGCCACAGACACACAGTCTCAGTGCGGACAGTTTACTGTGCATGGTTTATTTGATTTCCTCCCCTTCTCCCCTCCTCTTCCTGACCTGAATCTAATTTCACTTCACTTCACTTCACATCACTTCCACGTGCAGGACTTCCCTCCTACACTTCACTGAGTCATCATTATCTTGTCATGACTACAAACGCTCATCACCTGGCTAAACAAACTCGATTTTGTTCCCGCATTTGTTTTGCCTTCTGAGATAATTAAGTAAAAGTCTTGTCAAAATCATACTACCAGCTCTATCATCCATACAGCCATTTATTCCTACTTCAAGATTATACATAATTTCCTCTCAAAAAATGTTCTTTCGATAACCATCTCGCTCGCCTAAACTCCATCAGGGTTTGACGTCGACAATCAGCACAACGAAAAACTGTTTCAGATCTTGACAAATTGATCCAATTTTATTTACCCAAGTCTGTGTTTACTTGATTCTATGTTTGCTTGCTCGCTTGTTTGCTCGCTTGTTTGTTCGCTTGCTTTCTTTTTTTAAAGATCGTCGTCCACGACAAATATATATGTTAACAGCATCACTGCAGCCTATAGGCTCATTCCTCCGATCATTTTTTATTTTCATTTTCACTTTCATTACTGTATTGTCCCATTGCTGGGAAATTCGGGTCGCTAGCAAAAACAAAGTCGCGCTACCCAGGTGACGGTGTGCGTGTGTAGGTGTAATCAGCCACCTGCACTGATGGCACAATAACCGAGGCTTCACGTTTACGTGCCACAGTGGATCAGAAGTCCAACCGGCAACTGAGCTCCCGGGCCCCCATAGCCTCTGCTACAGCAACATATAGCCTCTGCTACAGCAACAATTGTCACGTAAAAGAATGCTGACTCTACAAAAACCACCATCACAATAATGACTGTGGTTGGCCTCTCTCTCCATCTACACTGTCTAGACCAGTCCATTAGTGGCAATGGAGAGGTAAGAAGCAATGCTGTTAGGCCTAGCTATCAGCAATACCACAAATCAAACATGCTGAAGATAGAGGACGAGGTTTATGGAATCAATATATCACCAATCTCTGACATGACACCAACTGGGTTGGAGAGGGACCCACCCTCTCTTCGGCCGTGTACAGGCACGACATTGTTTCGTGAGAAGCGTCCATAAACAAACCCGATAGTAGAGCCGATAAAGTCAAACAACAAGCATTCCGTTACATCGCTGAAGAAGCAAAAATTAAGAAGATAAAGGAAGGAATATACCACACTCACAATAACTAACTAAACAAATAAAACAGTCAATGTATCAAGTTTTTTGTCTTAAATTAGCAGGGCATGGTCAATACAAAACGATGGGGGGGGGGGGGGGGGGGGGGAGAGAACACCTTTTGATTTACAAGAAGTAATTTCGAACAATACTGCGAAAAATGTTGAGGAATACTTTATGAGATCGAAACGTTCAAGTTACGGTTAGTGTTTATGGCTAGCCAACCGTCAAGGTGAGCATGAGTCCAATTTCCTTTTCTTCTGTTTTCGTTAATTATGAATGTTCGCTGAAAACAGCGTCGATAAGGTTAATCCCATACGTACAAGCACCTAAATTCCCAACAGAGAACATTCTGTGAAAGATAAACTAAACCGAAAATACATTACCCAAAAATGGACACCCAAACCGATAAGAGGGGACACACACTTCAAAGTCTCTGCATGACTCATGTTCTTGAATTTCACGGCCAATATTTTAATCATGTCACAGAAAGCGCGGATAACAAGATAATGGGACTGTTTTAGCTTTTTCACACCGAAAAGAACAGCGGGTTTAGTGCAAGGACAAACGCACTAACTTAGGACCAGCGTACACTGTTTAAACTCAGGTGAGTCATGCTGAACGCAGTGAACGCGATTGTTCGATCTGTGCATAATCCAATGCAGGTGAGAAAAGTTGAAAAGACTGAGAAAGGGATTTACGTATCAGAGAGGTTACAGGAATTCAATATGAGTATAAATGGTAATCGGGATGCAGTGTTTCTCTGTAGCCAAGTGAACACTCGGCATGTAAGACGTTGTTGTAAAGATAAAACTGGAGTGTAAACTGCAGATATCGGTTCAGCGTACTGCGATGTAATGTTCGGCGTAATGAGGACAAAGGTTCGAACCATGAAGAGAGAGAAAGAGAGAGAGAGAGAGAGAGAGAGAGTGAGAGAGAGAGAGCGAGAGAGAGACTGAGAGAGAGAGAGACACACACACACACACACACACACACACACACACACACACACACACACACACAGACAGGCAAGCAGGCGGGCAGGCAGGCAGGCAGACAGAGAGTTAGCGAGCCGAGGTATACAAGTAATCAAGTAATCATAAACAAAATAAACTTTATCTAACAGCAGGTAGTTCTGCACAGCACTTTTTCTTTAGGTGACAAAACGCGTTTCCTACTGTGATTCCGAGTACTGTTTTAACACCCATGCGTTTTCCAGGCTGACTCAAAACTGCATCATTTCCTGATTTTCTTCAACAAAGCATTCAGAGCGCCAACTTTAGAAAGCAAACTAGCATGACTAGGGCAACAACTACAGCAACAGTCCCACTATCAAAACACTATTCAAACCTACAACCGACAGGTTAAACACTGGACGCTTTCATCCAATTTTCACAAGCAAACTAAACGCTCTTTTCTATTCAGGAAAAACCTGGGACTATCATTAACGTCAAAAATACCCGCATAGTGCGTCAAAAAGAAAAAGAGTGGTAAAACCTAAAACGCAGCCACCCCAAAAGACTCCACAAAGTGTTCTGTGCATTCCAAGGCAACAGTCCCACCCCACCAACCCCACCTCATCCGGTCTTTTGTGCTCAGTCTGCACCATAGGCAGATGACGCAAGTTTGGAGAGGGGGAATGTTACATTCTGAAAACTCTACCCATATCTCTATATTTTATACCCCCATTCCACAAAACCGTTCTAGGTCCCGTTCCCGTACCGACCAAGGAACGGTGCGGGCACGGGAGGAAACCGCAACTGCTTTGAATCAAATCAAATCAAATCAAATCAAATTTTATTTTACGAGGGTTGTGGCATAAGCAATAGGGTAGAACGGTATGGTAGAGAGGTAGGGACGGTTGAGTTTGGGCTGCATGTTCAAAATGTTATCTGTTCCCCTCCCGATCAGAATGAACGGTAATGGAACCTTAACCCATCGGTAACGGAACGCTTGGATCGTTTAAATGAACTTAAAACAACGGTAACGCAACGGTAGCGCTCTCACACACTGAATTGTCATACCCACATTCCACACATGTATCCGTTCTAGCTTCCGTTCCCAGCCGTCCGCCACTATGGTCAGACGCTGCTCAAAGATGCCAAAAACGGCCGTTTGCGCAGCGTTCCATTGTTGTGGCAGCCGTCCTTGGTCGGTACGGGAACGGGACCTAGAACGGGTGTGTGAAATGGGGGTATCATGAACTACTGAGGGGAGCCTGTTTACTGTACTGATCAATGGATCAAATATTGCTCAATGAAAGGGTGTATTATACACTGTAAAGTGACCATTGAATCAATCAGCCTATCCTGTTTCTCCAATTGATCTAAAGGCAGCAGACACTGCTACTATGTATTCCAATTGATCTAAAGGCAGCAGACACTGCTACTATGTATTCCAATTGATCTAAAGGCAGCAGACACTGCTACTATGTATTCCAATTGATCTAAAGGCAGCAGACACTGCTACTATGTATTCCAATTGATCTAAAGGCAGCAGACACTGCTACTATGTATTCCAATTGATCTAAAGGCAGCAGACACTGCTACTATGTATTCCAATTGATCTAAAGGCAGCAGACACTGCTACTATGTATTCCAATTGATCTAAAGGCAGCAGACACTGCTACTATGTATTCCAATTGATCTAAAGGCAGCAGACACTGCTACTATGTATTCCAATGTATTCATGGGGTCCTGATTTGGCCTATATGGTCCGCTGGACCCACAAAGCAACAAGAATCAAATGGAATCAATGTATTCATGGGTCGTTAGATCGAATTGTTGATGGATCCTCAGATCGATGTACCCAATAATGCTCCATAACCACACACAGACAAACGGAGACAGTCAAATAGACAGACAGACAGACAGACAGACACAGACAGACAGACAGACAGACAGACAGACACACACACACACACACACACACACACACACACACACACACACACACACACACACACACACTTTTACCAGCCGAAACCAGGTACACATAATGTGCCTGTGGTCTACCCGGCCTACCCGGTGTCTACTGTGACTGATACCCCGTTATCACGGAGCATGTGGAGTGCTGGGACATTGCATGAAAGCCTTGTCGTGATAATGTCTGTGACCATGTAAGGACAGGGAGCGCTGAGCTATAAATGTCACCTTACTCCTGTCATACTTATTCGCTGACGGAACATTTTGTATATTTATTTCAATTATGCGCACTGATGTCACCGTACTCTTGTGTCACTTACTCGCCGACTGTGTATTTAAATCTGTGCGCATTGTGTAGACACTGTGGAACTTCAATATGCTGCGAGACTTGACCGAGTTGCTTTGGAGGGGTGTTAAAGAGCTTAGTGTAACAGAATGTGAGTTTTGTGTTCCAGTTTTGTAGGGCGAAAGTAGGTGCATAAAAAAGTGTGTGTGTGTGTGTGTGTGTGTGTGTGTGTGTGTGTGTGTGTGTGTGTGTGTGTGTGTGTGTGTGTGTGTGTGTGTGTGTGTCCCCCTTACAGATTGAGAGAAAGAATACACGCAAGTGCGCGCGACAGAGAGAGAGAGAGAGAGAGAGAGAGAGAGAGAGAGAGAGAGAGAGAGAGACTCAGAGGGGGTGGGGGAGAGAGAGAGAGCCAGAGAGAGAGTCTTCCCTGTCTATCTGTCCGTCTGTCTGCAGTAGCTCGTACCACTGTCTATCCGGCTGAGTCTTGTCTATCCTTGTGTTCCTATGTACGTGTGTTTTTGTTTTTAAGTTTGTTTTGTTTTTTAATCTGATGCCGATTAGTTCAAATGCCATGCTCAAACTCTCGCTCCTTGAATGCCAAAGGTCCAAGCTCGAGTATCTGCAGTCAGGGAAATAAGGCTGGCAGTGGGACATGTTCAAAAGAGTGAACAAGTTTCAGGATCTGATAATCCCCACCCTGAATGTATACTCCAAAGACTCATGGTACCCCACCCTTCAAGTCTTTTCCGTCTCCTCCCCAAAACTAAGTACGGGACAGGAAGAGGAAGAACTGCACAAAATTTGGCGGAAAGTAAAACCACGGCAGCGACTCTCAAGTACTCCCCGCTACAGAGAGAAGTGGGGGGGGGGGGGGTTGTGGCGTTGGGGTGGGGACAGAGACTGGAAGTGACTGGAAGACAGAGAGAGAGGGGGGGGGGAGGGAAAGCAACAGACAGACAGACAGAGACAGACACATGAAGGTGATTTAACTTTATGGATGAAGAGAGAAAATACGAATACGAATACGAATACGAAAGTTTATTCAGTTTTAGGCCAGAGCCCCTTCTGAAGGGTATGCGTCCATATACAACATAATCATAGTAAAATATTGTGTTTCATAAATGTCCCAAATTTGTACACATCAAACAGTAATACATGTGTACATAAATCATGTCACAGTGATTAATCTTTTCATTCCCTGATAAATATATTGTGCTAATTTGGATATTTGACTGACATTTCCAGTAGACATAAGCATAGTATATCGGTACATACATGGATGATTATAATATTTTGGCATTATCAATAATACTCTTAGGTCACGTAGTGCAGGACAGCAGAACATAAAGTGTATTTCATTTTCTTCAGCCAATTTACACAGACGACACAACAAATCTTCCTCACTCCGTACACTATACCTACACCTGTGTACAGCAAGATCCGATACACCGAACCTGAATTTAGTTAATGCACTTTTCACATAGCTGTTCATTTCCATATCTATATACGCTTCAGTACTGCTTGTGGTCTTAAACAATCTGTATGTAGAAAATCGATCACTGCTTTGCATATGGTCGTTCCAGTCTTGCCATCTGCAATCTATCAATCGCTGTCTGAAACATTTCAGAAAACCACCAATACTGTCCACCCCTTGGTTGTACCATACATCTGCAAACCCATGTATAACCACCATGAACTCTCGCTCAGTGCCCGGAACGTACACTAAAGTTGTGTGTGACATACCTTGCATAACCCGCCTCACCCCCTGCTTAGCCCGGCGGGCTTTCAGCGCTACCTAACTATCCCAGCTTCGCGACTACTGTCCCACGCTGAAATGTGGGGCGGAGCAGCCGAAGACAGCGGTAAAAATGGTCCGCTCACTTTTTGTCTCCCGCCTTCACGTTCTCACTTCGACTCGTATAAGTTAAATCCGATCTGTGTCGCAAAGGTGTTGGGTTCAAATGACTGAAAAATGGTTTCGATGAAGTTCAAAAACATTGCCCCGAAAACCTGTCCGCCATCGACGTATAGATTAGATCTATGCATTTTGAACATGGACATAAGGCCAAAAAAAAATAATAGTCTGTTTACGGTAACCCGACCGACCCTATTTTTTTCGCGCGACCCTAGACTTTTTTTTGGCATTTGGGAAAAAAAAGAAGAAAAATATGGGTTTTTTGCAAAATAACGTAAAAATATGGTTTTTTGGAGAAAAAAAAAAAATCCCGACCTACCGACCCTATTTTTTTGGCCTATGTTACCGTAAACAGACCTTTTTTTTTTGGCCTAAAGTTGACGGAATCACTCGAACTTTAAAAGAAATCGCGTTTTTTCCTCAATTCTAACACATTACCACGGCTCCCTCTGCCTGCAAAGTCTCAGTGGTACCTTACATCAGCTTTCTTGAATCGACTGGATTCCAAGAGACCCAACGAAGGTTCGGGACTGAGTCACGTCTTGCTGAGAGCGTTAGAACGTGAGGTTATAATGCGCAGGGGTATAGCAGTATACCTGCGATGTGAGGCCCCTCCGATGAGAGGACACCTCCTGTGAAAGGACCCCTTCAGTTGTCTTGTTGTTTCTTATCTTCACCAAAATCTACAGCTCTGTCATAAAAAGCCACAGGTCTGCAATATGCGCTTTATAGTTAAGAGCTACAATTACGCACAAAGAAAAATGACATTCGTCTGGATTCCAAGAGACGGAATTTCAAGCAGGTCGGAATTTCCTCAATTGTTTTTAATGCAATGCACTTTTCTCATAATCATAAGGTAAAGATGGGATTAAAGAGCAGTTCGTATCAAACTAGCAAAGTAATCAAGCTCATTTTCTATTGTTCAATCTGCCCTCTTCATATCGCTCGTATTACACTGTACTATAGTTTGGCTGGCCTGAGGTGCAATGAATTTACGATTTCAAGAAACGAATACCGTGTCCCATAATGCAACCTCATCAAGTAACACATTTCAATCCCAACAACAGTGAATCGTATCTCGTATCTCTTCCGGCCTTAAAGGAAAATGCGGGAACATCGCAGTGCACGGAATGCGGTTATAAGGTATTAGATACTTGGCACATACTCCGCATAACAAGGTCATCTTGAACAACAGATCGCAGTCAACAAGTAGGTCAGTTTGAACAATGGACAGGGCGGGGATGTAGCTCAGTCGGTAGCGCGCTGGATTTGTATCCAGTTGGCCGCTGTCAGCGTGAGTTCGTCCCCACGTTCGGCGAGAGATTTTATTTCTCAGAGTCAACTTTGTGTGCAGACTCTCCTCGGTGTCCGAACACCCCCGTGTGTACACGCAAGCACAAGACCAAGTGCGCACGAAAAAGATCCTGTAATTCATGTCAGAGTTCGGTGGGTTATAGAAACACGAAAATACCCAGCATGCTTCCTCCGAAAACGGCGTATGGCTGCCTAAATGGCTGGGTAAAAAACGGTCATACACGTAAAATTCCACTCGTGCAAAAAACACGAGTGTACGTGGGAGTTTCAGCCCACGAACGCAGAAGAAGAAGAAGAAGAACAATGGACAGTCGGTTTACTGTTAGAATCTTACCCGTTGGGTCGGTCTTAAACCGTGTTATCGAATGTATAGTAGCTTATAGTAGTAAGTGCATTTGTCTTCACATTTCATCTCATCATTAAGCGAGTATCTTTCACCACAGTGATGTTGTTGTTGGTTGCTGGTAAAAGTTACCGATGAGAGTCAGTAAAGCTGATGGGGTCTATGTCGACCAAAAGAGTGGGATTCCCTGTAGGTGGAGTTCCTGTTGGGGGATTCCTTGTATACAGGGAATCCCACAGGTGTGAGTTTTCCAATAAGACTTGCAAACCATACTCGAATTTTTAAGAAATATCAAAAAAGATATAAAAACATCAATTTCCACCGATGTCGCTAAGCATCACGTGACTTTCAGCGATACTCAGCGAAACGGTACAGGAACTACACCCTGTGGTATTCATCCACCTACAGGAACTCCATCTACAGGGAATCCCACTCTTTTGGTCGACATAGACCCCATCAGCTTTACTGACTCTCATCGGAAACTTTTACCAGCAACCAACAACAACATCACTGTGGTGAAAGATACTCGCTTAATGACCCCATCAGCGTCAGTAAAGCTAGGTGTTGCGGATCGTGCCCACCATCACTGACCTGCCCCGGCTTTTACGTGCAATAACAACATCCCTCCGCTTGGACACAAACAACAAAATAAACAGCCCGGCTGCTTCCTCTGGATGGATTTCGCAGACTGACATAAATTAAATATATATACCAGTTATGAAATTATTTCAACAACAAAATTCCCCTCAGCACGGCCCCTACATCACTTCTCTGCACAGAACGCAGCCAGGCTGTACACGGCCCCTACATCACTTCTCTGCACAGAACGCAGCCAGGCTGTACACTTTAGCTATGTGTCCTAGCAACGGTATATGCTCGCTCTTATTCCCCTCGTATACGCTTGCATCTATTGTGATGATTTACAAGACTGACTATTAGGGTTTAACCTCCTCTTAGACCAACTGGTCTATATTGGGACAGGTATTGGTCATACGCTGAAGAAATGGTGTGATACTTTGATTCGAACAAGCCCGCTGTGGCTGTCTTCTTCGACACACCAGCATTGGGTTTGTCTCGTCAAAGTATCGAAATACGATCATGATAATCAGAGACAAGAGATGATGCATGCGTGTCTTCGTGTTTTCCAAGCCCTGAGACTTTTGCTGTGAACGAGGGATCTTTTTCGTGCGCATGTGTGCACACGGGGGTGTTCGGACACCGAAGAGAGTCTGCATGCGTGTCTTCGTGTTTTCCAAGCCCTGAGACTTTCGCTGTGAACGTGGGATCTTTTTCGTGCGCATGTGTGCACACGGGGGTGTTCGGACACCGAAGAGAGTCTGCACAAAGTTGACTCCGAGAAATAAATCTCTCGCCGAACGTGGGGATCGAACCCACGCTGACAGCGACCAACTGGCTACAAAGCCAGCGCGCTACCAACTGAGCTACGTCCCCGCCCCTTTACAAGACTGTCAACACGAAAGGAAGTAAGAGTCTTTCAAACACTGATGTTATCACTGCAGCTTAGTAGTACTAGTAGGTGTCTCGGTCTTCACATTTCATCGGGCCTTTAATCTCATTATTGCTCGAGGGCCTTTCATCACAGCTACGATGTTGGTCAAAGATACCGATAAGCTGCAGCGAGTGGAAACCTAACATTAATACCTTTCATGAACAAGATAATCATACAATACATTCCTGTGTATCAAAATAAACTGACACCGGCGTTTACCATAAAGATATCAGTCAAAACCACATTCCAATGAGAGAATATAAAAACTGATAAACCGTTTCGAAAACAAACTTAGGATGTTGTCAAAACGGCCGTAATGTTTGCTAGGGGTGAAAGTAAGCCAAGGTCTTTGTTCTCCCCAACCAAGACACTTTGATATACGACTGCTCACTGTCGGTTCCTCGCCAACCAAGACACTTTGATATACGACTGCTCACTGTCGGTTCCTCGCCTACCAAGACACTTTGATATACGACTGCTCACTGTCGGTTCCTCGCCTACCTCCACAGACGAAAGATCTCCAACACAGATGATTACCCATGTGGAACAGGCACGTCCAGACATGACCCCCCCCCCCCCCCCCCCCCACTTTGGTGACCCTAGACACACATTGTGGCCGGAGATAGAGGACCAGAAGGAGAAACTGTTGGGTCGAGCGGTGTCCCTGCAATCAACTGCAGACTTCGTCATGTGACGGTAATATCATGGCAGCAGGGTCTCAGAGGAACACAAGACTAGGTACACCTATTAATTATGTCATCAGAATTACAGTCTTACATTGTAATTCGTCATGTGACGGTAATATCATGGCGGCAGGGTCCCAGAGGAACACAAGACTAGGTACACCTATTAATTATGTCATCAGAATTACAGTCTTACATTGTAATTCGTCATGTGACGGTAATATCATGGCGGCAGGGTCCCAGAGGAACACAAGACTAGGTACACCTATTAATTATGTCATCAGAATTACAGTCTTACATTGTAATTCGTCATTTGACAGTATATCATGGCGACAGGGTCGCAGAAGAACACAAGACTATAGGTACACCTTTAATAATTATGTCATCAGAATTACACTCTGTAATAACATTGTAATTGGTCATTTGACAGTATATCATGGCAACAGGAACGCCGAAAAAGAGAAGACCATAGGTAAACCTTCAATAATTATGAAATTAGAATTGCACTCCAACATTGTAAAGCCACAATTGACAGATCTTTGTAAGAAGAAGTGCTTTCTCTCCATGCCGAGTGCCTGTGTCAGTCTTGTTGAGCGCTAAGTCGTGTCTTCGTGTACACTACATTGGGGTATGCACGTTAAAGATCCCACGATTGACAAAAGGGTTTGTTTGTTTGTTTATTTGTTGCTTAACGTCCAGCCGACTACGCAGAGCCATATCAGGACGAGGAAGGGGGGGATGAAGGGGGCCACTTGTCAAGCGATTCCTGTTTACAAATGCACTAACCCATTACTTGTGTCCCAGCAGGCTTTAGTAAAACTAAATTAATACCTACTGGAAGATTACCAGTTTCCAGTGTGTTAAAATAGGCTTAACCTATCTACTGCTGGACTTACATCAGAACACTAACAGATTAAACTATACATGAATCGCGAGACAAGCGGCAAGAGAAGAGATTTTTGGAAAAAATACAGGTGAATGAGCAAGAAGGCAGAAAAAGGAAAAGAATTCATGAAGAAAAAGAGAGCATGACAGGAAAGAGGAACCAAAAATCTACCTAACAATTGACAAAAGGGTCTTTCCTTGCAAAATTGTTTAGGCGTAGATAAAAATGTCCACCAAAATACCCCTGTGACCTGGAATAATAGGCCGTGAAAGGTGGATGCAGCGCCTATAGGCTGTTGATCTACTGGCAGATGTGAATGCGTGATATATTGTGTAAAAAATTCCATCTCACACGGCATTAATAGGTAACATGCGCCTTGAGTCGCCTTGTGTACGTGCGCGATATAAATCCTCGTAAATAAATCTTAATCTGGAGTGACTATGTGACCTAACCTAGTTTTGATCGCAGGAATGCGGGCACATCAAAACCGACGGAAGCAGTACTCGACACTCTGGACACAAACATGGACGACTTTATCATCTCGAGTTAGAAATTCATATGCTGTGCATTTCACAATTTCAATTAACACACCTGTTCGTGATGACTGCCGTGGGTCAAAAACACCGTGGAAATAAAGCTTAGCACGGCAGCCCGTGTAAATTGGGAGTAAATAACACAAGAAAAGAGACAATGACAGATAGACTGAGACAGACAGACAGACAGACACACAGACACACAGACACACAGACACACACACACACACACACACACACACACACACACACACACACACACACACTCAGGGAACATTTTATGCTTAACATGTTACTCCTAGTCCTACTTTTGAAAAAGAGAAGAAAAATAAACCAGGTCAAGCTAAGTTTTATTCACAATATAAGCAAACACTGATTTAGAAAGATCGGGAAAAGAGAGCCACCCCCTGGATGGAAAAATACGAACAAAGTGTCATACTTAAAGATGAAAACAAATGACAATAAAATAAGCTTTGCAGCAATTTTCCCCCAAAAAAGATAAATACTGGGTTTTTTGGGGGGGAAAATAACAACAAAACAGAAAAACACCAATATTAACACGAATGCATGTGTTAGCATTTCAAGATATACATGTAATTGTACTCATAGCAACCCCAACATTCCCTAATATTAATATTCACGACACGCTGTTTGGCGTCATAAGCTGCGCCCTGATTGATGTCATCGGACAGGACTGTTAACACCCTGAACATGCATGATGCACGTATAGCCTCCGAACATCATTCTTACCGGCTTCGCGCTACAAAACAAAACAAAACAACAAACAAACTCAAAAAGACCTTGAAACTACTGTGTATCCGTTTTTATTTCGTTTCCACACACACACACACACACACACACACACACACACACACACACACACGCACACACGCACGCGCGCGCGCAAAGCCAGTGTTGTTTTTAAATTAATGTTGTTGATCAGTTTGTATAAATGATGCGTGTGTTGGTGTATATGGCTGGATTGAAATGTTTCTTGACCGCAATGTCATCACAAATTCCCAACCTCGGGCAAGTAAAGATTCTGTATTCTGTATCTGTCGCAGGTTGACGCACTTTTGAAGGCAACTTGTTTCCAAGAAAAGCGACGCAAACTTGTCGTTTTAAGCTTTCTGTTGTTGTCGCTCGCAGGCAACGATAAAATGTCGACAAGGCTATCAAGAGGAACAAACTCAAACATGTCAGGCTAAAATTAATATAAACAACATTTTTTGCTTAAACGTTCGCTTGCCAATGATGTGTGCGCCTCTGAAATTGACGGTCCCAAAAAAGCTCTGGTTAAGGTGAACCTGAACCGACTTCGGTTAACAGTCTTCGTCCCTGATATGGTGGGGTGGGGGTAGGGGAAGGGTAGAGGGAGAGTGGCACACAAAATGGTGATGGATATGGTTGTGGAATGTGTGTGTGTGTGTGTGGTGGGGGGGGGGGAGTCGGAAGTGACACGAAAAAGACTGCACAGTCAGTGGCTAGCAGAATGCCAAAGGTCAGAACTTCACTCGAACGGTCAAGTGCCTCATTATGACGGATTGAATATCAGCTGCCGCCACCATCCCCGTATATAAACGGTCAAAGCCAGAATGCAGGCTGAAAGACCTTGCCCATAATCCCCACACTGGTGTGCAGCCTTATTATCCACTCCCGCTATTGACATGTTTATAGTGGAGACCGACATCCGATTTTGCTGAGCGATGAAAGTACACTGTCGGTATGCTCTGTTAAATAATATCCCTTGTTTGCCTGGCACAGCAAACTGGCATCCATTGACTTGTAGTGTAGAAAGAGCGTGCTTCATATCCAATGTTAACCCTCCTGCAGCTTTCATAATGAAGGAAACATCATACATTACTGGCATCCATCGACTTGTAATTCATATATATCCTATTTTATTTCTCTTGAAGCTATCACAGTGAAGGAAAACGTCTGATTTTAGGGCATAACGTCTTGGTGGAATTCTGCTCGCCTTTTATTTGATGTCTAGACCGATGTTTACGATGAATATAAAATATGTAATTTGCTCTCCAGATATAAAGTTTCTTCTCCAATGGCGTTTATAATAGCTAGACCACGTCTCGAACAGCTGCGAACTCAGTGAATGTCCCGGCTGATTATGCCCACTTGTCATCTATATTGTTCATTTGCTCGGCTTCCTGACGAGTGGGCGAGAACTGATTCTATCAAGAGAAGTTTTGTGTGAATATTTGCTTGTCTGTTCACTTAAAAGACCATTGGATCGAAATATGTGTGAATGTATTGTTTTGTCAATAACAAACGTTCCAACAACCTACCTTTCTTGTTTTTTGATTCTGAATTTTGGAACGTTGGCAGTCTCTTTGTTTTTGGATTCACTTGTCATCTGTCCTGTCTCACGGGGACACTCTGCCTTAAATCCTATTATACAAGAGTGTCGCAGACCTAACAACCAGACTTGGTAGCACTATTCCAAGTCTTTTGCATTCTTCCCGCTCGGATCAAAGCCTCACACTGACCACCTCTGTTGTTTTCATAATGTGTATATTATTTATAATGCGGTATTAATGACGCTTGGAAAATGTATAACATACAGTAATCTCCAACCAAGCGTGTTGCTCTATTGTGCAATGTAATGATGGTGTTTGTAAAGCGATATAGCGTGGTTACAACCAAAACCTCACACCTTCGTGATTTCTAAGCCCCCTTGGGTCAAAACCTTATCAAAAACGTGTTAGAACTTGTGCAAAAGGTCTCCCACTTGTCCAATAATGCTTCCCTCAACAAAGACCGGGTCACCCTTCTCCCCCAATAAAGATGACCACCCAAACGCTGGTTATGGAGACATGTTGACCTGTGAAGCTTGGGGTTTATGTAAAAAAAACCAACACAATAACATTTAGCAGAGTGAAAGAGTGTGTGATGAACTTGACCTTTCGTGGAGTTATAAGATCACAAGTATGTTTGGTCGTTTTTCATGCTAGTCTCAAGTAATTCATTTGTCACTGCGAACAGCCAGGTCTAGCTCTTAAACCCGTCAACGGCTCAATGTTTTCTGTTTTCTCTGCGTCCAATACCCCACCCCAACCCCTCCCCCTTTCTGAAACGGAGTGTAGCTCCAGTCGGTAGTTTGATCACTTATTTATTTCATGTTCTCTTTCAAACTCAGCCGCATTTTTTTTTTTACATTTCTGTAACACCACAAACACTGTATCCAAAGTCAAAAAAGAACAGAAAAGGGAGGGGTAAGGGTGAATTCAATAGTTCTCAATGCCAGTGCCTCCCACGCCGATAACAAAAACTGCGATAAAAGCAAAGTGGATCCCCGAATGCATTAAAAAGTTTATTAATTCTTGTTGTTCTTCTGTTAGTACCTCTAGAAAGAAGAAGATAAAGGGATTGTCATCATGAAAGAGACGACGTAATGCCAACCCGGATACCCGACAGGTAAAAGGTAGACAATGCGTGACGATTAATTGCCACAGAACTCGACTGCGTAATTGAATAACCTATTTCAACTTTTCACGAGCTGGTAATTTCATACAGGCGCTTGTAGCCAGAATATAAAATATTGGCAAAGTTGTTTTGTTTGTTTGTTTGTGTGTGTTTTTTTGTCAGAGATAAAGGCATTTTACTTGCCGGCTGTTTTTAGTCATGTTGACGTGGCAATGGTGCAAGGTTAAGTCATGCTACACTGTGCTAGGTATCAATCATCAGCGGCCCTTAGGGTACAAGGCAATCAGTGCAGACGTTACCCATTCTGTAACTTTGTATACATGTCTCTATTGTGAACTGACGACCAAAAGCTCCTGGTAAGATTAGTGAACACAGACAGACACACACACACACACACACACACACATACACACACACACACACACACACACACACACACACACGCAGAGAGAGAGAGAGAGAGAGAGAGAGAGAGAGAGAGAGAGAGACAGACAGACAGACAGACAGACAGACAGACAGACAGACAGACAGACAGAGACAGAGAGAGACAGTCTACAATCCAATCTTGCTATGTATCGCGAAACTTCTTAGTTCCACTGACTGAAAACACCTGTGGTGTAAAGCATAAAAAATCGTCACCCGATCCGGGTGGAATGCGTCAAGCATTCCGCATACACATTTAGCGTACTTACTGAGGTGAAGCAATGCTGATCCTAGTCCGAGTGAATTATTCATGAGGAGAAAGAGAATTTTAACAGACTCACCGACACAACCTAGAAGAATACCTCCCCTTTACAACTTAACGCTCGTTTTATAGGACAATGGAAAACATTACGCACGCTCAGTATAGGTGACGGTGACACGGTAGCGCTGGGCTGTTCCAATCTCAACATGTTCACACCATAAGCAAATTGTTTACAAGCTTGCATTCATACCCACATGACAGTGTCTCAGACTTCCCAGTATTTCAAGCGAGCCGAGCCTCTTATCTTCATTGCGTTTTACCTTGTGACAAATCCAAAAATTGGAAACAACTGCAAATAATTACCGTTGCAACAACTGCAGACTGCATCCTGATTTTCGCGCAGAGCAAGTGTTGAAGGTTTGAAGAAAGCATACAACACTACAACAAACCAAAAGGTCAATGAGTTACAGACTGAAGGAAACGCAAAACATACAGCGAACGCTCTTGTCATTGTGCAGTACAAGCTGTAGCAGCGACCGGTTTACGTGCTTTCGGGTCTGCCAGCAACAGAAGACAACAGACGACAGTTAGTGCGGTGACGACAAAACGGGACAGACAGAACAAAATAATAATGAAGTGAACTGGAATTCCGACTGAACTCTTTTTAGCAGCCCCCTTCTTCTTGTTCCGTAGAGGACTGGGTTCTTGCGAACTTATCGTCTCAGAGTCAGAGTCCTGCGGTTGAGTCACTGTGTTACCGAGAGTGGCTAGCTAAGCTTTTCACAGTAAAAATCGTCTCTCAGTCAGTCAGTGGTCCCGCCAGTTTTTAAAGTCGAAATGTGTGTACTCTCGTGTATAATTCTTCTTATACTGTGGATCTTCGGTTTGTTTTTTGTTTTTATTTCTCCTTCTTTTTTTAATAACTGGTTATAAACAGGAAATTTTTGTTTATTTGTTGCTTAACGTCCAGCCGACTACGCAGAGCCATATCAGGACGAGGAAGGGGGGGATGAAGGGGGCCACTTGTCAAGCGATTCCTGTTTACAAATGCACTAACCCATTACTTGTGTCCCAGCAGGCTTTAGTAAAACTAAATTAATACCTACTGGAAGATTACCAGTTTCCAGTATGTTAAAATAGGCTTAACCTATCTACTGCTGGACTTACATCAGAACACTAACAGATTAAACTATACATGAATCGCGAGACAAGCGGCAAGAGAAGAGATTTTTGGAAAAAATACAGGTGAATGAGCAAGAAGGCAGAAAAAGGAAAAGAATTCATGAAGAAAAAGAGAGCATGACAGGAAAGAGGAACCAAAAATCTACCTAACAGCAAACTAGAAAGCTCCTGCGGTTCCAAAAACAGGAGGGGCCTTTAATTTCATAACCGCAGTGCCCCACTGCGGGAATAAACAGGAAAGAACTAAGAGGTAAAGTCTGACACGCCATAAAGAATACAGCTGACGGTGTGTGTCATAGCCTATAGATATATATTCGATTTTGCAACGGATTGCAATCCGAATTATACTTCTTGCTATATTATTATTGTACCAATCAGTGGGGGTAGGGGGGGGGGGTGCCAAAAGAACACAATGATAAAATAAATGAAGAAATATGAATTCTTAGTCAGTGACAGGACTCGTTTCTTATTGGATAGTGCAAAGATTCAGTCTCAGTTCGGTCTGACAGGGAAAAGAAGAGATTTAATATTGCGTCTCCCATTCGACGAAGCATGTGCAGATTTGCTATTACCTCTCTCGATTTGGCACCCACAATATTCTTCAAGATCGTTTCACACGTTACAGATCATTAACCCATTTTGTTCTCGATTTGCATGTGTATGCCTGACGAATGGTAGTACCTACACTCAACAAATCAAACCATGCACAATCCTCTGAAGAAGGTGGTGGGAAAAAAAAGCTGTCACACGCAGACGAATTTGCCAGTTGGCAAGCCTGCTAAGTTGAGCAACCTGCGCCAAGCAGTTTCTTGTCAAAGCCTGATTACCTCCTTTCCGCTCCAGTGACGAAATACACACACTGAAACAACAGTGTCACGTCCAATACCGGCATGGCTGGCATAGCGCGGTTGTGTGGAATAGCAGACACTGCGGCAAAAGGCTGTGTTCGGCGTTTGAACGTGCGAGGCGGATGACACCGTCAGCAACGAAGACATTGAAGAGTTCAATATCGATACATAAATGTGGATTGGTGGTTTTAACGCCGGACTCTGAACTTCGAGTACATGCATGAGACTGGGTGGCCGAGTGGTAACGCACTTGCGCTCGGAAGCGAGAGGTTGCGAGTTCGACCCTGGGTCAGGGCGTTAGCAATTTTCTCCCCCCTTTCCTAACCTATGTGGTGGGTTCAAGTGCTAGTCTTTCGGATGAGACGAAAAACCGAGGTCCCTTCGTGTACACTACATTGGGGTGTGCACGTTAAAGATCCCACGATTGACAAAAGGGTCTTTCCTGGCAAAATTGTATAGGCATAGATAAAAATGTCCACCAAAATACCCGTGTGACTTGGAATAATAGGCCGTGAAAAGTAGGATATGCGCCGAAATGGCTGCGATCTGCTGGCCGATGTGAATGCGTGATGTATTGTGTAAAAAAATTCCATCTCACACGGCATAAATAAATCCCTGCGCCTTGAATATGTGCGCGATATAAATTGCATAAAAATAAAAATTAAAAAAATAAATAAATCCCTGCGCTTAGAACTGTACCCACGGAATACGCGCGATATAAGCCTCATATTGATTGATATTGATTGATCACCCAGCCACTGGTCAGTCACTGCAGGGACCATAGGTCTATGGTCACTGTTTGGTTAACTCGTTTATGGCCCGACGAATGTGTTGTCCTTGCCTTCTATGTGGTTACATAACCTATCTCGGTTGGTAGTTCGTTTGCTTGGGTCTTGCCTTGCATTCGATATCAATGTTGTTCTCTCTCTCACTCTCACTCTCTCTCACACTCACTCACTCTCACTCACTCTCACTCTCACGCACATATATATATTTTTTATATATATATTATATATCTCCCGGTCGCAAGACCTTCAGTGGCCCAATCGCCAAAAATAAGTTCTCCCCTTCCTCCATTCAAATTTTAACGCTTGAGCCTTGCCGCAGCCAGTCTGACAAGTGCTGTGGGTTTGTTCAAATAAAACGATCGAACACGCCACAGTTGAGTGTAGGGCAAGCTGTTACACTTGTTTCGCTTCGATCTGCAAACCAGGCCACTGTTCTTAATCACAAGCCTGTTCTGTCTAATTTTGCACCTTTGTGTTTTATTAGCGTGACCAGTCGCAGTCACTGAATTTAATCAACTGAGTCGCTTCGGCCTTTGAGTTGCTATGTTTTATTTGTAGTAATTAATGGTGGCATCCACACCTGTAATTAGTACTGAGCATACTGATTGTATCGGACAGTGATTCATATTTTATTTATTTCTTCTCGGCGTTCGCTGGCATTTTCTTTCTTTTAGAATAGAGAGGCTGGATCGAGGGGCTCAAGTGTGAGTGTGTGTGTGTGTGTGTGTGTGTGTGTGTGTGTGTGTGTGTGTGTGTGTGTCTCTCTCTCTCTCTCTCTCTCTCTCTCTCTCTCTCTCTCTCTCACACACACAAACGCACGTAGGAGTCGGAACTATCCAGCCGTGAAGCCCAAGGTCGTAACTAACACACCAAGGAAGCGATCAGTAAAAAAGCCACGGTCACAAATCTACTCAAGAGAACTTTTCATACTCGACAAACTCATTCAAAAGTTCCATTCCAAGGCCAATACTTAGTTCAGCACGGCGTGTCCATGTCAACTCTCGATCACTGTTTCCCTCCCTGCAAAACCCGACCCATCCTCAACCCGAAGAAAAGGTGACCGACCACGACTCGAGATAGCTCTCTCTCTCTCTCTTTGAGACTTTCCCTCGCTCAGTCATCCGTTCCACTTTCTGCTCGACTGAGATCCATAACACAGACGCAGCACATTCCAAGGGACGGCGACAGACGCGCTAAAGCCCCGTAATTAAGGCACTTGTAGAGGGAAAGTGTTGGAAAGAATGACATTTGCTTTACAAGGGGGGGGCCACTGTCCCACCGTGAGGCTGCGATCGTTTGAAACCTCGATGGAGATCACTCGTACACACGTCAGGGGTCGAGGTGAGTCGCCGTTTTGGAGGGCAGAGGAGAAAGAGTTTGCAGAGCGAGTGTTGTCATTTTCAGAGACCTATCTCTACCGTACACTCCTCGCAATGAAAACCCCAATCAATCGCATGCACAATTTTTTTAAATTTTTTTTTTAAATCTGTATTGTTCAAGGGATCTCCCCGCCGAAACGTAAAAGTTGAGAATCGTTCCAAGAGCAACGTAATTCGGTTTCGGGACATGCACCTTTAACTGTAAAATATCATTTATGCGCAAAATATTTACTGCGCAGGTCTTACTAAATGTGCGTGTTTACTCGCTGCTACGTACAAGTGCTGTGTTTGTTTGCCTTTGCGCCACCATGTACTTGAAAAGTTGTCATGTTTTAAGTAATAGAGTTGACTTGACGTAACTTTTGCGCCACCATGTACTTGAACAGTTGTCATGTTTTAAGTAATAGAGTTGACTTGACGTAACTTTTGCGCCACCATGTACTTGAAAAGTTGTCATGTTTTAAGTAATAGAGTTGACTTGACGTAACTTTTGCGCCACCATGTACTTGAACAGTTGTCATGTTTTAAGTAATAGAGTTGACTTGACGTAACTTTTGCGCCACCATGTACTTGAACAGTTGTCATGTTTTAAGTAATAGAGTTGACTTGACGTAACTTTTGCGCCACCATGTACTTGAAAAGTTGTCATGTTTTAAGTAATAGAGTTGACTTGACGTAACTTTTGCGCCACCATGTACTTGAACAGTTGTCATGTTTTAAGTAATAGAGTTGACTTGACGTAACTTTTGCGCCACCATGTACTTGAAAAGTTGTCATGTTTTAAGTAATAGAGTTGACTTGACGTAACTTTTGCGCCACCATGTACTTGAAAAGTTGTCATGTTTTAAGTAATAGAGTTGACTTGACGTAACTTTTGCGCCACCATGTACTTGAACAGTTGTCATGTTTTAAGTAATAGAGTTGACTTGACGTAACTTTTGCGCCACCATGTACTTGAAAAGTTGTCATGTTTTAAGTAATAGAGTTGACTTGACGTAACTTTTGCGCCACCATGTACTTGAACAGTTGTCATGTTTTAAGTAATAGAGTTGACTTGACGTAACTTTTGCGCCACCATGTACTTGAACAGTTGTCATGTTTTAAGTAATAGAGTTGACTTGACGTAACTTTTGCGCCACCATGTACTTGAACAGTTGTCATGTTTTAAGTAATAGAGTTGACTTGACGTAACTTTTGCGCCACCATGTACTTGAACAGTTGTCATGTTTTAAGTAATAGAGTTGACTTGACGTAACTTTTGCGCCACCATGTACTTGAACAGTTGTCATGTTTTAAGTAATAGAGTTGACTTGACGTAACTTTTGCGCCACCATGTACTTGAACAGTTGTCATGTTTTAAGTAATAGAGTTGACTTGACGTAACTTTTGCGCCACCATGTACTTGAACAGTTGTCATGTTTTAAGTAATAGAGTTGACTTGACGTAACTTTTGCGCCACCATGTACTTGAACAGTTGTCATGTTTTAAGTAATAGAGTTGACTTGACGTAACTTAACTGTACGGGTATGAGAAGTATTTGCAATGCAGGCAGTTCAAACAACGTTAAACATTATGGAACTAAACATAAACCACATGCACAGACAAACAGCATGAAACTAAAACATGGTGAGATTCATAATAACATAATATGTGATTTAATCTTAATTCTTGCGACAAAAACACCACACATAAGATTTGAGACTCTAGATCAGTAGATGGATACGTTGATGCGTCCAGATTCACACACAATTATCAAGCTTATGTGTTATATTGGAGTAAAACATGACAGGCAATTGACATACGTGTCGTAATTCGGGTATAAACAATGAATACCTCATCAAAGACCTTCGTTCGATCTTATGTCGACCTCTTGTTCAGGCATCTTAAGACAAATAAGCTACACAAGCGATTGATGTCTGTTTTCCCCAGCACATTCTACTGTGGGTACATTGCACGAACGCAAAGTTCTCTTCTTGTGTTATAACGCAGGCGAGTACCGCCGCTGACGTTGACAAGACCTGCTTGGTGGCTGGCTGACACGGTGGAGAGAGAAAAAAATCGCATGTTTGCAAAAAAAAGGGGCTGAAGGGATGTAGAGTTTCGCAAAGAAAATACACTTGAGTATTCCAAAGGAAGTAGGCTCTCCACTTGTCTACCCAGCCCTCTTTCCCACCGTCAAGGTTCATCACGTTTCACTCGCTCTCCAAGGGACTGAATCCAGCATGTGTCCTTGAGCTGTCAACCAGTCACTTGCAGGGATATTTTCTTTGGCAAATTTGGCCACAAAAGTTCTCAATTTTGGGGATTTTACAGAGGCCCCTTTCTCCCACCATGACAAAGTTTGGCCGATCTGCAGAATTGACGGTAACGTTTGCTCTGCAGCATTCTGTTTGCTAAGAGTGTAAATAGCTCAGCAAAGGTGTTTAATGTCAAGTTTAAGACCAGTGAAGAGTGTTATACAGCTAATTATCATAGATCAAATGTATGTCCTGGGTCGGACCTATCGATACGAGGTCGGGTATTTATATCGGGTAAAACGTTCGGTTTTCGACGAGGTATCAGGCGTTTCGTTGTTTTGCCGACTTCAAACGACACCCCTGAGTCATGAATTTTACACTGAAACCGAAACATCAAGTTGTGGGTGACATGCTGCGCTTATCGATGCTTTTTATCAAAAGTTTTCTTCAAACTTTTCCTTGAAATAGCACATTTTGTGTGTACGGCTTTGCTGAAGCGCCCGTGCGTAAACAGTATTAGCTCAGTTAGACCAACGCAATCAGTAAATTACGAGACAGCCAACTAATGGAGGACTGAAAGAACATTCCCTTGGTTAGAATATGCCTGTGTGCCACATTATAACTGATACGAAATCAATGTACTGTAGGCGACTACGTATAAATCTGACAACAAACCATGCTAATAATGTTTATGAAGGGCAACCGAAGTGTATGGTTATTATCTCACCGAATCCTATCCCCCGTTCAAAACAAACATATAAACATATATATATATATATCAAGTAATACATTTAACGACCCCAAAAATGCTCTGAACACTCTAAACAGAAGTGTTCTACTTTGGAAGTGGAACACATTCCTGTAACAAGTTTAGAACACTGTTTGGTATGATACAATTACATAGTTCTACTAGCAAAGAAGCATACATAATTTAATAAACACATAGTGTTCCCAACTGTGAGTGTGAACAGTATAACTTATATTTTGTCAGTGCTACTTTTGCTAGCAGAACTAGTATGTACTATGTCACAAAGTGTTCAAAACTTGCTACAGAAATGTGTTCAAAACTTGCTTCAGAAATGTGTTCAAAACTTGCTACAGAAATGTGTTCAAAACTTGCTTCAGAAATGTGTTCAAAACTTGCTACAGAAATGTGTTCAAAACTTGCTACAGAAATGTGTTCAAAACTTGCTACAGAAATGTGTTCAAAACTTGCTACAGAAATGTGTTCAAAACGTGCTACAGAAATGTGTTCAAACTTGCCACAGAAATGTGTTCAAAACTTGCTACAGAAATGTGTTCAAAACTTGCTACAGAAATGTGTTCAAAACTTGCTACAGAAATGTGTTCAAAACTTGCTACAGAAATGTGTTCAAAACTTGCTACAGAAATGTGTTCAAAACTTGCTTCAGAAATGTGTTCACAGGTGGAACACTTTTAATTAGAGTGAACAACGCCCGTGTTTGCGTCTGACACCTCCGATGCGCGAACATCACGCCACGTTGAAGCATTGTGCACTGGGCCAATATCCGGAGGCCCTGGTCTGTGGGCAATGTACATTGGCCCAACACTCCGGTATTAGTACTGCCAATGATCTAGTTTGACCAGGAGCGAGTTTTCTACGGTGCACTGGCCGGGAGAGAATATGCAACGTGTGCAGTTTGTTTGCTAGCATCGTCCCACATTCATAAACTGGGTCTCAGGCTTTTTTTCTTCCCCTGGGATTATTGATATGAGTGCCATTGCACTTAGAACTCGGCAATAGACGACGTTTGAAAAATAACTGTCGGGTTTGTATACATGTGTACAGAAAGAGTGAGTACTCTTGCTTTCACCGAATCAAACTTTTCCACGTGACATTATAGGCCAGTCACTAGCGAGGGCCGGGTGTGTCTGCAACACATGGACAAGGAGCACGTGCGAATAGCTTGCCTCACTAAAAGCAAGGGTATTCACTCTTTCACACCCCATACAAACCCGACAGAGTTATTTCCGAACATCGTCTATTTCTGGTTGGCCTGGCGGACGGCTGTGATGCCAAATCTCGCATAATACTATCAGAATAACGGACTCTCACTGGATTTGTAGTTGATGCCGCGAGACTGTTCCACTTGCAGGTGTGAAAACTCATCGACAGTACGCTAAACGTCATGACGCTTTGGTACAGACAATTCTTAGGTGATGCGCACGTGATCTTAACACGAAAGCAACATCAGAAACAAGAACTAGAACGCTGAACGTTTAAACATTACCAAAACAGATGAAGGCAGACCAACTAGAAAAATCGCCAACAAGCGACGATGTTGGTAAGACATTTTAACTAGGTAAAGCAGCACGTGGAAAGCGTAAGGATTATTTGACGCACGGTCGCAAATTAAGTCTGAGTGGTGCTCCTCCACTTTCCTCCTCAGCAAAGACACAACGGGAACATGCCTTTCAACAACTCAACGT
This sequence comes from Littorina saxatilis, assembly GCF_037325665.1. NCBI lineage: Eukaryota > Metazoa > Mollusca > Gastropoda > Littorinimorpha > Littorinidae > Littorina > Littorina saxatilis. The sequence continues at coordinate 69,426,461 of NC_090261.1, forward strand.
CATTGAAAAGCGTGAATGTATGACGGCTTACTAGTGCCAAAACCTCATAATTGTAATTATCAAGGGAAAATTAGTAATTTTCCCTTGATAATTACCATTTTCACATGTTTATTTCTAATTTTCCCGGGAAAATTACTAATTTTCCCGGAATAATGACTAATTTTCACCTGTTAATTACTAATTTTTAGTTTTGGCTCACTTCCTCACGGATTGCTAGTGCCAAAACTAAAAATTAGTAATTTGCCCGTGAAAATGAGTAACTAGCATGTGAACACAGTAACTGACAGCGTTAATTAGTAATTATCACGTGATAATGGGTAACCCCAGGTTTTGGCACTAGTAAGCCGTCACAGGGCTTACTAGTGCCAAAACCTCATAATTGTAATTATCAAGGGAAAATTACTAATTTTCCCTTGATAATTACCATTTTCACGTGTTAATTACTAATTTTCCCGGGAAAATTACTAACTTTCACCTGTTAATTACTAATTTTTAGTTTTGGCTCACTTCCTGACGGATTGCTAGTGCCAAAACTAAAAATTAGTCATTTTCCCGTGATAATTACTAATTATCCCGTGAAAATGAGTAACTAACGAGTGAAAACAGTAACTGACAGCGTTAATTAGTAATTATCACGTGATAATGGGTAACCCCAGGTTTTGGCACTAGTAAGCCGTCATATGAATGGGTGATTATTTTGTGTATAGGAACTCACTAACGCCGTAACTGTTTTTCGTTAGTTTGCTCTTGTTTTGTCGCATTTTTTTTCTCGTCTTACTACTCTTGTGATCAGAACCGACATATCTCCACAAGAAGTACTCAAACAGCTGAAGAACACGACAAGTTTCGACATACACACGCTGTTGTTCGTACACTCATGTCAGCTCTGGTCAGGCGTCTAATGTCTGGGACAAAGAAGCTGTGGAACTTCGAACCTGCTACCAGCATTTACTGACCACCAATTCTACGAACTCTTGTCTGGCCAACTGGTCAGTTGTACCAAAGTGGTTGTGTGAACAGTGACCAGATTCGCACTTTCAGTCGTAGAGACAGAAAGTTTGGGACTGACGAGAAAAAAAAATATTATGTAATTTTTTTTTAACTCCACTGCGGGTCGATTTTTGTAAACCGTGTAGTTCTCGTACGACGATACAACGGCTGATCACGATGACAACGTATCATCTTGTGATCATGGTTTCAATACATCGGGTATGTTTACCACGATTGTTTGTGCTTCCGAAGACAGTCTCAAACGCCAATATTTTGTTTATATGAAGACAGTCTCGAACGCCAATATTTTGTTTATGAAGACAGTCTCGAACGCTAATATTTTGTTTATATGAAGACAGTCTCGAACGCCAATATTTTGTTTATGAAGACAGTCTCGAACGCCAATATTTTGTTTATATGAAGACAGTCTCGAACGCCAATATTTTGTTTATGAAGACAGTCTCGAACGCCAATATTTTGTTTATATGAAGACAGTCTCGAACGCCAATATTTTGTTAATGAAGACATTCTCCTAGTCCTACTACAATCTGGACGAGTGTGGTGCCATGGTAAGACCGCAGTTGGTGTTGTGCTCTGACGGGGTTGTCTGTAAGTTGTGTCACATTGTCACCTGGACTTCTGTCCAAACCATGAACAGTCACCTTCGTTAGTATTGTTTCACAGTTCTTTGTCTCGTTAGAATTGTGTCAGAATCCTTTGTCTGCACTGACGTGGTACCAAAGTTAGTACGGGGGAATTCTGTGTCGCAGCACTCCGTGTTTTTCCAGCACCGACAGGAGGACAACGACACTCTAGCTCTGCGCTAGGAGCTCACGTTTACAGCACTGACAGTGCAGTGGAAGGAAGCACTTGAACCCCCCCCCCCCCCCCAATTTAAGACTTCTTCCTTTTTAAGACTCTCCTTTAAACGATGATGTTCAGTTCATAGCCCCAGTAAATTTACGTCCTATCCAGTTTCAAAACCTCTCCCGATTTTCGTTGATTTTTGTTGTAAAACTATAAGGGGGGTTCCACAGTAACAGAGGAGCAAGGGACAAAGACACTGTACGCTAGGGTCCCCCATGTTGTTGCAAGCTACACAGACTCGTGTTGGCGGGCAAATGAAGGAGATCAGTTTTCCCTTGCGCCCTGTTCCTCCTTTTAGTTTTACAGCCCTGTTCCTCCTTTTCCTAGATCCTTGTTCCTCCTTTTCCTAGATCCTCCTTCCAGTGGCAGTGTTCTCCCCTTTGCTGCAGAGCTCTCCCGGCTGGCCCGGGCCAAGCACCTTGTTGACTCAGACAATTAACACTGCGTTACAGGTGCTGCCCTATCGGGAGGCAAAAATGTGTCTCCAGACTCCCCCCTCTTGGAGAGTGCGCTGCATGACCTTTTTGAACTCAACACTTTGAGTTTCAGTGCAAATCATTGGCGTTAAAAAAAATCTCTTGAGTTTCAGTGCAATTCATTAAAGAAGGGGAACATGTATTGACTATCGGTTTCAACAAAGTTAAATTCGGAGAATAAATCTATTGTCTGTCTGCCTTTACGTAAATTTTAGTATTTTTACTCGCCAAACCAACCATTTGTTTCAGCAACTTACCTCGCATTTGGCAAGTAGATTAGCATTTCTACTCGCCATTTACATGTTTCTACTCGCCATGGCGAGTAAAATACTCGCCACTTTCAGGCCTGGTCAGTGTGTGTGGCAATGTGCCCCTGACCCGATTAACACGATTACACTATGTCCGTCAGCTTGCAACAGGATGTGAGAGTATCCGGCAAAGCACCGACCAAATCGCCTCCCGCCTGTCAGCGTGGTTACAATAAAATGCCAACGTGCCCTATGAATGGGACAGCAGAGCGAACGGAAGAACAGAAGCCAACAACAGGCAGGCTTACGGATCACCTTCTCACTGAGTCACGTCGGATACCAGCGACCGAACCACACTCGGTCAACAGCGAACAGATCGTGTTCATCTTCCCAAAACCACAGCGGATTTAGGCCACTGGGGAAACCGGTTTCAGTGGAGGGCGCGCCGGAAAATAATAATGGAAAAATCTATGCCATGGAATGATGGCAGCGGGTCATTGGCCGTGGCAGATCGTCAGTGGGCCATGGTGTCAATGTTACGCGATCATCTCTTTATCAGGCAGCTTGTGATTGTGATGCTAACACTAGTAACAGATATCTCATCCGGACCATTTGTGTGCGTGTGTGAAAATGTTAAAGGAAAGATGTTAGTGCCATGGAATGCTGGCACAGGATCAACGGTGACACTCACAGATCGTCAGCGGGGCATCATTATTACTAATATTAGGCAGTTTGTGATGTCAGCAGATTCTTATCCCACTGAGATAAAAACAAGATGACAGTTTTCAAAAGCCAGATTCTCTCTCTCTTTCTCTCTCTCTCTTTCTCTTTCTCTTTCTCTCTCTCTCTCTCTCTCTCTCTCTCTCTCTCTCTCTCTCTCTCTCTCTCTCTCTCTCAAAGGGGAAAAATCAATGGCACAGAATGCTGACACCAGGTCAACAGTGAGTGACAGATGGTCAATGGGCTATATCATATCACTATTAGTGTTACACGACCATCCCCGCATCAGCCAGTCTGTGATGCTATTTCTTAGCAGATGCTAGATTTATATCTTTGAAGAAGAAGAAGAAGAAGAAGAAGAAGAAGAAGAAGAAGAAGAAGAAGAAGAAGAAGAAGAAGAAGAAGAAGAAGAAGAAGAAGAAGAAGAAGAAGAAGAAGAAGAAGAAGAAGAAGAAGAAGAAGAAGAAGAAGAAGAAGAAGAAGAAGAAGAAGATATCCCAGATAAACGACGATATGACAGTTTCCAAATGACAGATTGCGTGTGGGTGGGTGGGGGAAGGGGTCTCTCTCTCCGTCTGTCGGTGTGAAAAGTACGTGGGTGATGTGTGAAGACAATCATGTAAAAAAAAAAAAATCAATACCACGGAATATCGGCACTATGTCAACGATGACAGATCGTCAGCAGGCTACGATGTCACTGTTACACGAACCGCCCCCCCCCCCCCCCCCCCCACGCAGCTTTGTGATGTTCGCGTAAGCCGGGCAGATATCAGTTTCATGACCATCAGACAAATAAGCTGTGGCATCAGATGTCCCTGGCGCCAGCCACAGAATAGAGCCATCTATTTCGGAAGGGATCTGTCACTTTGCTAACAATGCAACCTAAAAGATTGGTGTGGTGTTCTGTGTTTTGGGGGTTGTATTTCAAAATGTGCTCAATTAATCATGGTTCAAGTAAACACTTGCCATACATGATTTATAACAGGAGCATAGATCCATAAAAGACATGATGCTTATCTGTCCTTCTGACTGCATTGCAACCCCCTCCCCGCACACACACACAGAAAAGTTGTTGGTGCTGGTGTTTGTATGGGTGGGGTCTCTTTTCAACATGCATTGAAATAACCTGTGTGTGAACACTCCCCAGTCAGTTTACCAAAGTGTGTGAAACATTAAAGGACAAATGTGTGCAATATTTCACTCAGGTGTTTTCACTGATGGGATTCAAGAAAAAACAAATGGATTTAACAATACATACTATGCACTTGCGCTCGGAAGCGAGAGGTTGCGTGTTCAGGCCTGGGTCAGGCCGCAATTTTCTCCCCCCTTTCCCAACCTAGGTGGTGGGTTCAAGTGCTAGTCTTTCGGATGAGACGAAAAACCGAGGTCCCTTCGTGTACACTACATTGGGGTGTGCACGTTAAAGATCCCACGATTGACAAAAGGGTCTTTCCTGGCAAAATTGTATAGGCATAGATAAAAATGTCCATCAAATACCCGTGGGACTTGGAATAAAGTAAAAAAATTCCATCTCACACGGCATTAAGTCTCAGGAAACATGAATACACGCATGCAGGAAAAAAAAAATATGGGTAGCGCCGTATGTATGGCAGCTCACTTTCCCCGGGGAGAAAGCAGCCCGAATTTCCATGAGGGTAACCTCACTGGACTGTAAATCTTATCCAATCCAATCCAATCCAATCCTATTGCATTGCAAAAATAATCAGATGTCAAAATTTTTGGTTTTCAGTTTTACAGCTGGCTGGTCTTTTGCATCCAAAAGTTTAAATTTTTTTTTTTTTAAAAGCGCATGCGAAACACCACTAAACTCGCACACAGCGCTGTAAATTACTGCAGTATCACCTCTAAACTACAAATTAAGCAATAGCTCACTTAGTCAATAATTAAATACAGGCCTACATGAGACTACACCTGAGTTTATCAGATCTGACCTTGGACATTAATAGAAAGTTGTATAAAACACTCCACACGGGTCTGAAACTTGACATTTGAGTGCACTGCTGAGCTATCATTCATACATCGAGCAAACAAAACGCTGCTGAGCAAACACGCACAGCCCTCTTCCATTCTTTCAGTTTAAAGAGTAACACTCTTTCCTACAGGTCTAGTGTTCACCCCTGCTATAAGAAAGAACGAAAGTCCTCTATCCATGATTCTTTCAAAATTCATGACCAGAAATATGAGCCTGGTGTATGCCTGGCCTCAAAAATGCGCGGAGTCGTGTGCAACACGCGTTTAAGAGTTTTCCGAGTTGATTCAACTAAAGACTGTTGATTTGGTCCAGAAGAAGATACTTTTATCATTAGTTTGAAACCATGAAAATGAGTGAAACTTTCTGCTAGTTCTCACAATCCGCAAGAAAACGAAGCAGTTGGCAGGCCGAAACGACTCAAAATCCGCGACCGACAACTCTGCCAGCACAAGAAGAGACTGAGAGACGCCGCAGCGTTAGCCTGGCAGTGACGTCATCCGAGGAACCCGATAAGGCCGCTGCGAAGTTTACAGTACAATGCAGAGTACAGCTGGGCATCTGTAATGCTGTACGCGTGATTGATTCTTGCACAAAGTAAAGTATTAGGGTGGTGGTATCTTCTCAGGACCCATGTTCCCATCTTCTCTTCTTTGAGCTGACCAACTGCAACCTCCACAAGTTATTTCTAAAGTAGTTCACATGCTGTTGCTACTCCCCCAGTCCACCCGGTTAAACCATAAAGTTGCTCAACCACAGACCCTCGTGTCCCTGGTCAGCAGACACTTTACATTGAAGAAGGTCCGCTTGAGGTGTCACGCCAATTACCGTGTACGTGTGAGGTACTTGAATTCAAGACAAAAACTAACTCTGTCGGTGGGAAAATCTAGGAAAGAGGATATATACCTCTTCAGTTACTCACTCAACTAGGTAGACGAGATAAGATAAAGGGAAGAGAGACGAAGACAAAGATGAAACAGTGGATCTAGAGTGGAAAATGGGGGAGGGGGGTTCGGCCGCATAAAAAATCAAAGATGAATTTGTCAAACTGTGATTGTGATGGTTATCGTGTGTGTGTGTGTGTGTGTGATAACACGTATGTGTGTGTGTGATAACACGTGTGTGTGTGTGTGTGTGTGTGTGTGTGTGTGTGTGTGTGTGTGTGTGTGTGTGTGATTACACGTGTGTGTGTGGTGTGTGTGTGTGTTTGTGTTTGTGGGTGCATGAGTGTGTCTGTGTGTGAGTGTGTTTGTGTGTGTGTGTTTGTGTCCCTCGACGCGTGACATTATATATATTAAGTTGAACAAAAACAGGGTTCAAGTGGGAACACCTGAACAAAAGCAGGAGGGGGACGGAAGACACTTTATAAACTCCGTTTTTTACTGCGAAATTTTGGCCTGGGAGAAGACACCCCATCCTAAGTTTCTCTTCACCTACCCGTGAAGTATGCTTTAGGGCTTGACTAGACAACCCGATTGCGCTCACTACACGGTATAAAGAGAGCGCCGTTCAACCCGGCCGATTCCTCGGCTGACGTCACGCGTCCAAGGGAAGTAATTTTCGAGCGGGCTGCATTGACTCAGCCAAGAATGCAAACTTTGTTCGATTAAAGACATTGTAGCATGTCTAAAATCTTCGGACTTGTGTTATCAAGCTGTTAAAATCACCAAGTAACTTTTAAGTATAGTTTCCGTTACATGAGAACTCATTCTGATGAACAGATTTTGAGAGCCACAGCCCAACAGCTGCCCTGCAAAGGCTAAGAGGAAAGTTGTATGGTTAGGTGGAATGTTTTGGGGTAAAGTGTGGAGTGCAACAGGACACTCCTCAAAGGAAGTGTATCTTGTAAACTCTTTATACACACAGTACAGTGTACATCCATGTACTGAGTTTTATCGTGTATGCAGTACAGTGGAAGTTGGACCCCCCCCCCCCCCCCCTTCACACCCAAAATGGCCAAATCTAACAAGACTTTCCATTTTAACAGACCGTGAGTTATTTCAGATTGTGTGCCCATAACTGATAACATCTGTATGTACCTCCATTTTAACAGACCTTGAGTTATTTCAGATTGTGTGCCCATAACATCTGTATGTACCTCCATTTTAACAGACCGTGAGTTATTTCAGATTGTGTGCCCATAACATCTGTATGTACCTCCATTTTAACAGACCGTGAGTTATTTCAGATTGTGTGCCCATAACATCTGTATGTACCTCCATTTTAAAACCTAATTTGTTCAGGGTTTTGAAGGTATTAAAAAACAAGTCGCAAAAGGAGAAATTACTACATTTAGTCAAGCTGTGGAACTCACAGAATGAAACTGAACGCACTGCATTTTTTCACAATGACAGTAGTCCGCGGCTCGTGCAAACCGCAGTGAAACTGATGAGCCTGTTTAGCGCGGTAGTGGTTTCGCTGTGCTGCATAGTCCTCTTTTCTGTACCTCTCTTCGTTTTAACTTTCTGAGCATGTTTTTAATCCAAACATATATCATATCTATGTTTTTGGAATCAGGAACCGACAAGGAATAAGATGAAATTGTTTTTAAATCGATTTCGGAAATTTAATTTTGATCATAGTTTTTATATTTTTAATTTTCAGAGCTTGTTTTTAATCTAAATATAACATATTTATATGTTTTTGGAATCAAGAAATGATGAAGAATAAGATGAAAGTAAATTTGGATCGTTTTATAAAAAAAATTTTTTTTTTTACAATTTTCAGATTTTTAATGACCAAAGTCATTAATTAATTTTTAAGCCACCAAGCTGAAATGCTATACCGAAGTCCGGCCTTCGTCGAAGATTGCTTGGCCAAAATTTCAATCAATTTGATTGAAAAATGAGGGTGTGACAGTGCCGCCTCAACTTTTACAAAAAGCCGGATATGACATCATCAAAGGCATTTATCGAAAAAATGAAAAAAAACGTCCGGGGATATCATTCCCAGGAACTCTCATGTAAAATTTCATAAAGATCTGTCCAGTAGTTTAGTCTGAATCGCTTTACACACACACACACGCACAGACAGACAGACACACACACACCACGACCCTGGTCTCGATTCCCCCCCTCTATGTTAAAAGATTTAGTCATAACTTGACTAAATGTAAAAAAAAAGGGGGGGGGGGGGGGGCATTGTACATATTTTCAAAAATTTCCCAGTGCATACAATCATCTGTTCACAGACCATGCACCATTCATTTCAATTTTCTATGAATTGAAATAACCATATGATGATGTTTTCTTGAGCCATAAAATAAATTAAATCTTTTATACATGCATGTGCATTGAAGCTGAAAGCACACATTATTATACAACAACAAAAACGCTAAGGTTTATGCATATATATGGATATATATATATATATGTAAGCTTATAAGTTATATATGTTAAAACACTTTAATGTCTTCAGAGCAGTCTGTTCTGAGTCTGACTTCTATTTTTATCATACCAAACTTCAAAAGAATGGCTCTAGCATGAACAGTAGCTGAAAACTTGACACTACTTAGCTTGGAATTTTTAAAACACACCTATTTTTAGGCTAAAGTAAGTCTAACAGTTCCTTGTCTAAGTAACCAACTTGGCTCTTCACTCCCACTCAGTCACCTGAGAGGGGTGTGGCACTTGCACTCGGGGTAACTGATAGTGGGTTGTCCCACTCTCTTAAAGTTAAACTCTTGATTTGATACAGTTCGGGAGTATACAGGTGTTTGTACTCTTGCCATACTAAAACATTCAACACCTTCACACTTGTCTGATTTTGACGGACAAAATGCACCAGACACATAGATCTACGCACACTTTCTATTCAGCGGGCACCCCTGAAAATTCGTGAACAGAATTTTGTACGTTGCCTTATCGTACAAAAAAAGTGTGACAAAAACAATCCCACATGTTTGTTAGCGACAAAGACAAAACTTGTTCGATGCGCTTCACTACACATGCGGCTCGAGTCATGCTCGAGTTTTTGATGCACACACGGAATAGCGCAGTCAGTCAGTGTGTGTGGAATTCAAACCGAGCGCGGTTTGCACCCATTCATTGATTCAATGATTCACTCTGATTTTGCTATGCTGTGCGCCACATGTGCCAAAACTTCGCCGATTGTTTGTGAGACCTACGTTCACGCTTTGCACGCTTCTTGCCTGAGTAAATTATAGTGAAAAACAGTTCACACACTGCTCCAGAGAGACAACTCACCTGAATGAACACAGCTAAATCCCAAGTAGCACCAAACTTTCTTTGGTCGCTCTCACGGCGGTTGAACCTGCACTGTTATCGTAATGTCTCCGACAAAAAATCCGAACGGGAATCAGCTCTGCGACACTTGAGCAAAACTCACACACACACACACAACATGCACTTCACAGTCACAAATCCTGAAGGTGCAGGTACAGTCCACGAGTCAAGGTGCGTCCAGGGAGTGTGAAAGGTTTAGTCCCAAAGGCGCCACTTCACTATCACAGTGTAGTTATCGTGTACTCCGGTAGCGATTCACTGAACTGTGTGACGGGCTTGTCTGCCGCCAAGTGCGACAACGTGTGGGCTCGCGCGATTGCTGTTCTGAGCTGCGCCTACGGAAGCTTTCCGTTCTACCTGCTACGGAAAGATCGCGTTGACGGCGGATACGTCCGAATGGAGGTTTCGGGGAGTATTTAGCTGCGCTTCTCAAAGCTAACGATTCAAAGCCACAATGTTGAGTGAGAATGTTCTGCCATACACACAAATCTAGAGTATCAAAGGCACAAAAATAAAAGATGTTGTCCCTGACTGATCAAGTTAAACGAAGTGGTTGTGCTCTGTAACCGTAAGTTTACCACAGTGACCAACCACAATAAACTGTGGCCATCAAAGAAATACTGACTGTAAAGCTGGTGAATCATCGCTCTTTTTTTCCAAAAGTCCTAAACGGCTCATGATGTAGGCTGAACTGATTTCAGAATGACTGAGTTATCATGTAATATGAGCGAGATACATGCAATAGCTACTGAATCAAGTTACAATTTTGTAAATAAAAATACACAAAAACAAAACAAGGATTGAACAAAAAATAAGATGCAGGAAGACAAGCGAGGCTGCAGCTGGTACAGTAATAATGACTAATAAACACTGACTGACTGAGTTTCTTCAGTGACGAGTCATAGAACTTGACTTTAAGTAAATCACTTTTATTTATCACTCAGGTACAAAGTAAATACACTTGTGTGTTCTCACTTGACATTTATTTGTATTTGTGGTGCGTATGTATAATGTTTTATCACTCCAATAATTAAGTGTCAGCATCTTTTAGCAGCGCCATCCATGGTAAACTATATAGATCACTTCCACATAGCTACAGCCGACACCACGGAGCTGTATGTCAAAACGTCAAAACAATAAAAATGTCATTAATTGGTTATCTAGTAAGTACCTTCTCCGGCACAGTTTCGGATGGAAATCTTCACTCAACCGTAAGAACAAAGGGGTTGTAGCTCTTCTCCATCTTCTTTACAAAAGCCCTGTCTACACAAATGGCTGTAACCAGTGTCCATCATCAGCTTAAGGACTACTACTTATTAGTAGTCCTTGGTATCAGCATAAACTTCCCCATATTAGGACACACAGGTATTGATTGTTTCATAGCTTGTTTGTTGGGTTTTTTTTCGGGGAGTTTTTTTAGTTTTTGTTTAGCTTTATTTACTTTACATAAAAGAAAAACGAATAGATATATATTATCAAGCAGTCTTGATTAAGTACCTCAATCAATTAAAGGTCCTTGTCTACATTTTTATACCGAAAT